>NC_056598.1:9857976-10157976 GCF_018340385.1 Cyprinus carpio
ATACAGTGCAGTGCCATATATGAGTTTGTGTTTGCAGGTAAACACACATAATACAGGCTTGGATTATATTACACTTCTTGTGTTGACTGATAACTGACGATTTTGATACAAAAACAACAGACTGCAGTACTAATGCAAACACTGTCTGTTTGTCTTGTTCTTCCATCACAAACACTAAAAGACACATGACGCCCTTGGGTTCAGATTTTGGATGAAAACCATAAAGTAAAAAAGTACACCTTTCCTCAACAAGCCATTTACATCATTCACATCTATAGCACAGACAGTACAGGATGAGGTCAGAAAGAAACTAATATCAGCTCTTTTGAAATGGGGTTGTGTCACGCTGCTGCCATCTGCCACTGCTTAACTAGAGGTCCTGCTTTATCTCTGCCAGCATGACACGGACACAATCAGGCCAACATGAGCAGCTCAAATCTCCAGATCCTGTGCTCTACTGGTGATGATTCACACTTATTTGATATTGGGTGGTTAATACACAATATCAAGCAGTTTGACCATGTAAAATTATTTTAAACAATATAACTCTAGGATTTTTTTTTTTTTGTTGTTGTTATAATGCTGAATTCATAAAATACACTATATTGTTCGAAAGTTTGGGGATGGTACATTTTGTAATGTTTTTAAAAGAAGTCTCTTATGCTCTCAAAGGCTGCCTTTGTTTAATCAATAAAAAACAATAATATAGTAAATTATTATTAAAATTTAATTTAACTGTTTTGTATTTTTTTATTTATTTTTTTGTACTTTAAAATTTAATTTATTCCTGTGATCAAAGTTGAACTGTCAGCATCATTACTCCAGTCTTTTTTTTTAGAGAGCGTTCAGAAGAACAGCATTTATTTGAAAGAACTTCATAGATGTCTTTACTGTCATTTTTGATCAATTAAATGCATCCTTAATGAATAAAAGTATACATTTCTTTTAAAAATCATACTGACCCCAAACTTTTGAACTATAGTTTACATGGAATACTGGTTCTTTTAAATTATTGGTACTGGTACTGGTAAAAACCTTTTTACTATGACTAGTTAAAGTATACAACTACACTAAAATATATACTTTCCTTATAGATGCAATTACTATTTACAGCTGAGGTATGGTACATCCATGCTCTTCTAGCACCCGAAAAATAGCTGTTTTACTATAACGCTTTAGTCCAGTTGAGCTGAGAGCCTAAACTAGGCTTGGGCTTCTTTAGATTTCTTTAGATTTCTGGGCTTCTTTAGATTTCTATCATCACCAGTGGATAAAGGCAAACCAGGATTTACTGTAGATTGTGATCATGATGGTCATTACATGTATGTTTCAATAAAATCCACACTTTTCCAGGAAAAGAATATATACAGTAATACTGAAAAAAAATGATAAAAAGTGTGTATACATACACACACACAATATTTGCATGTTGTGCAATTGAATGTTATTAATATTGCTTGTTTATGCATATTGCATGTCTGATGAAGTTCTTTTCCACCTGTTACATGCTCCACAAAATCATAAGCTTAATAATGTTATAATGAATATTAGGCTATACAGTAAGGCTACATATTAAACCAATTTCTTATTACCATGTTTGTGTTTTGTGGTATTTAATTGTGGCTTTTTTTGAAGTTTACTTCCTATTTTTTCAGTGACTCATCAGTGGTAGAGAGAGAGAGAGTGTGTGTGTGTGTGTGTGTGTGTGTGTGTGTGTGTGTGTTTTTATTGTGGTGTGTGTGTGTGTGTGTGTGTGTGTGATTCTCTTACCAGTTGCTGTCCTTTGGGACCCCATCCAGCGTACTGCAGTGCGGTGCTCTGCACCTCATTAGGGGTCAGCTCCACTTTCTCTCTGTCAAAAAACAAACCAATCTCAAAACCATTAAAGGACGACTGTGTATATGTGTGTGTTTCTTTGCATTCATGAATGAAATGTATTGCACTGCTTCACCAGAGAAGGTCAAATAGTCTCATATGTGTCTGTTAGAATGACAGAGAGAGAGTGAAAGTGTGTGCGAGCTGAATGAGTCTGCTTGTTTAACCTATTTGACATCTAACTACCGTAGTATCCTATACAATTATCATGGGTCAAAATCTGAATTCCCTTGCAATGTTTAAGGCTACACGTAGTGAATAATTTAGACTGAGGGGGGGGAGACTGACTCTTAGGACAAATTATATTTGCACTGACACGGCCCGCTCTGGGAGAATATGACACCAGTTCTTAGGAAACACACACTAGGTGGCAGTGTTTCCCACAATTTAGTTCTCCACAATGACTCTGTCCTCTCTGAAGAGCTCAGGTGAGATGACAGTAAAAAAAAAACCCAGTGAGATTGTGGCAGGATTTCAGTCTCAACAACAAGACTTACGGAGAGTCAAGGCTGCAGATGATGTAATAGGCCATGAAGGAATACTGATAAAGCTGGAGAACAAAGAGAAGAGACGAGATGGCCTTTAGAAGTGTCAAAAGTGTCAGCTTTTACAAAGAGATGTGATGCAACAGATAACAAAAGATAAGAGAATTTGAGGAACAAACATAGCTAGATTCTTCACATTATGAATCAGAATACGAAGCATTTACCGGCACAATGTTGTAGGCCACCAGCACATATTTTAGATCAGGAGACACTTTGTATGTGATCGCTCTGTAGGATCCCTGAAACCAAAGAAAAAAAGGTTATGCATTTTAGCTCTGGAGTTGCTTTTCTTTAGTACAAAACATCTGCATGTTTTGATGTTAACCAAAGAGGTAAGAACCTGGTTTTTGAAACTCTCAAACGTTGTGTTCTTCACCAAAATCTTGGAGGTATCGGTCAGCACGTTGCGTCTCACCACATTGCTGTCATTTGTACTGTAGAGCAGCTCAGTGTCTTTGAAGATGAAGAAGAAAAAAATATTATCGTTGATACACAGTACATATCAAGTACAGTCAGCTGGTCACTCTCACAAAATAAAGAGACAGGGATGTTTTATCATGATAATATTCAGCTGGCTGTACATTATTACAAGGCTATTTACCAACTTAATAATCAATAAGCATCTGTAACCTCAACAGCCCAATTGTTTGCCTTTTTAAGAACAACAGTCTTCATGATAGTGACTGCATACACAAACATCAAAAGTCTTCATCATCGAAGAAGAATAGTGGGCGAAAACCGAAAGTAAATGATAGGGACCACTGAGCACGGGACAAACTACTGCAGCAAAGTGATAGCAAACCTCAATATTCACCTTTTCAACAAAAACCAGCCAGAGAGAACTTAACAAAGCCAACATCTTGGAAAGGTCTGCAATTGCTAAAACTTTAATCACAGATACCAATCCTAAAATGAGAAAAATATGACCAAGATGCACCTGACATGCCCTGGCCAGACAAATCACCTGACTTCAATATTATCAGAAGCAGAAGCAAATTTTCTCCTCCAAAATCTCCTAAAGCAACTGATAGAACATTCACGATTGAACATTCAATTGGAGACTATTCAGAAGTTATATGAATCTATTATAAGATCAACATAATAATGAAATATTTATGATATGACTCCTTATGTAATATATTGTATACATATGACATATTACACACTGATAACTGAAGTAATGGATGCTGAAAATTCAACACTGCATCACAAGAATAAATTACATTTTAAATTGGATTAAAAATAGTAAAATACAAAAGAGTATATATTATTTTTTTATTTTATTTAATATTACTGTATTTTTGCTCAAACAAATGCAATCTTGGTGAACATAAAAATACATTTTAAAAAACTTTAAATATTACAAAAACTTTGGAGAATATAATATATGTATATATATATATACAGAGAGAGAGAGAGAGAGAGAGAGACCAACTGAAAATTTTCAATGCATCAATCAACATAAAATGCTTAGTTTTTAGTTAGATTTCTTATAGTGTGTGTGTGTGTGTGTGTGTGTGTATGTGTATGTGTGTGTGTGTGTGTGTGTGTGTGTGTGTGTGTGTGTGTGTGTGTGTGTATGTGTGTATATATATATAATTTGTACCCCCTCATTTTTTCATGTTTTGTCATGTTGTTGCCTTACTTCTGTAGGTTGAACTATTTTAAATAACTTTTTCGCCCCTTCATTCTACACTCCATATATCATAATGACAAAGCAAAAAAAAAAGTATTTTAATTTGTAAACTTTATACATTTCTTAAAAACAAAAAACCTGAAATAATTAACAACTACATAATATAAACTAGCAGAGCAATAAACAACAATAGGGTAAGATTTATGGACAATCACTTCATTTTGGTGAGAACAGACAGCTATAGTTTTACCCCATTTTATAACCCATAAATGCATTAATTCATTTATGGAAAGACTTTAAAACATTTTTACAGCTCATTTTAAAGCATTTGCTCATTTTTGCCAGCTTTAAAAGTTCCTGTTTTGCTAGGGCAACTGTGTTCTTTGTTTATGCAGGCTGTAAATGTTATACCTACCCCGGTAAACAAGTCTGCTTCAGACCTGAATGCAGATAGCGCCCGCCTTGATAAATAATACAGACGAGTGATCGCTTTTAAAAAGGCTTGACGCTGAGTTGTGGAGCATGTCAGAGAGAGAATAATAGGGCTCTTTCTCTGAGGTAAACACAGCCTTAAAACAACAAACGCATTTTCAGCAGCAGAATAACGAAAAACGATTCATCAAAATGCAGATCAAAACATGATTTACATCTTTTGCACACTTTACAAGGCACCAGGGCTGCACCTTTATAACACAAACAAGGACAAACAAAGGACGCCCCTATTTTTCTATTCTGCAAAAAATCGACTGAAATTTCAGGCACAGGAAATTTTAAATAATAGCTAACATAAAGCATCAACAAAAGCCTTAGCATTAGAGACCTACACCAGAACAACCTCAGAAGTACATACAGTGATAGTGTGCAAAACACTACAGCAAGCAGGAGTGCTTGGTTACAGTTTATCTTCTTTTGAAGCTCAGTGTTAGTTAAAGTGTTTATGCTTTTCTTGCTGTCAGCATGAGCACTGTAGTCTGAGACCATCAATTTGTTCACATAATAGCTTCCTTTGTGAAAAAGAAGTGTGCTTAATTGTATTAAATGTGCACTTACAGTGTGCTTCAAATCTTAAAAGTATCATTTTTAAAAAAAAATGTACTTGCAGATAATATAATATTAATGAAAAAAGGCCACTTGTACTTAAATAGTTATTGTACTTAACCGTACTTTATGATCACTTGACTATATAACACTTTATTACACTTTGGAAAGTATACTTTGTAATAACTTAAAGTTTTACTTTAAAGTACATTTTTAATTGTTTTATCATCTTTTGACATGCTTTACAGAAGTACACTTATTTTGATGTGTTGACTAACAAACTAAAGTACAGTACATGTGAAGTACTTGATTATAGCCTTAACTGTGTTATTTAATATTACACAGAAAGTTAATATGTTTAAATTGTACTAAATTAGAAATGTGTAATTACAAATATATTTAAATGCATGACATACACGTTTTAATCCAAATAAAAGTATATTTTAATTTACTATAAATTCTTGTCAGTACACTTGCATATTTCTGTGAAACTGCATAAAGATGTAGTTAACTACCTACCTACTTGTTGACTACCAGTAAGGTTCAATTTGTTATACAGTAGTTAACATTAACTAACAATGAAAAATACTTCTAAGGCATTTATTAATTTTATTTGATGTTATTTACAACATTTACTAATACATTATTAAATCTAAAGTTGTCTCTGTTAATATTATGTAATGGACTTGAGCCAACAAAAACGGACAACTATAACAGTTTGTATTAACTAACATTAACAAAAATTATTAAATACTGTAACAAATGTATTGTAACACACATTAACTAACTAAATAAACCTTATTGTAAAGTGTTACCATTCAACTAATTGCATTTAACATAACTTTGTCATTTTAAATAACATACAGTTAAGTTTCTGAAAACATTACATTTAGTTTGCACTAAGTGCAGTATATTCTTTTAATGTTTATTATTTCCTTAAGTACTGTTTTTACTGTTTTTTTTCCTGATAAAATGTAATTCTTTTTCACAAAGATTCACTGTTGATATAGAAATACACTGCATTAAACTTAAAACAGAAAGTAATTTAAATAAAGCTTTGAAATGTCCAGAACAATCAGGCACTTTAAAAATGAATAGATGTATTTAAGTAATACATTTGTAAACAATGGAAATACTGAGATGATGCTATTATAGTGATTATAGCTATTATAAATGAATTTGTACATGGAATAATCCAATAACGAAAACAGAAAACATGAAAATGTTGTTAAAGATTATGTGACATGCTAATGTGGATCATGGTGCCAAAGATTTACAGTCATCTTAACGCTGAACTACAATTCTTGAGAGTTTGGGGACAGGTGGAGTCTTGGGGGAAGAGGATTTGCCAATTTTGTGAGGTCATGTCAACCTCTGCTCTCACGGTTAATTAGCCTGACCTATCTGCTGTGCTGTCTTTAACAGCCAAATTCTATTTAGATTAAAAATTTACATGCACTCGTTAGTGCTTTCTTATAACAGAGCCTATAGGAATGTATATACCTTTCAAAAACATGTTAAATGGTAGCAAGTGGCTACTCTTTGGTGGTCCAAGGTTGTATACCATTTCTAACATAAAGAAGCCTAGAAAAAGGCCCATAAAACAAACTAACAAAAAAATAAATAAATAGACACAGTTTTATTAATATTTTATTTTTATCTCACTTTTGGACTTAAAACTCAAAATTGCGATTATAAGAGATATAAAAAGAAGGAATTCAGTTTTTCTTAGAATCCTGAGTTTACATCTCACAATTCTGACTTTTTTTAGAATTCTGAGTTGTTTTTTTTTTTTTTCTGTTTTCACTACAAATTAAAAAATAAAAAAGGCAACTGTGTTTTTTTAATTCTGACTTTTTTTCTTACAATTGTGAGCATACTGTACATTTCACAATTCTGAGGAAAAAAAAAACTTCTCAGAATTGTGAGAAAAAAGACAAAATTGTGATATGTAAGTGCAGAATTGTGAGGAATTGTCTCAGTTTTTAGATAAAAGTCACAATCAGTGGTGTAACTTCGTTACAGCACTAATTAAGATTTTATATTTCTGCCAACTTTTACTCCACTACATTTCCTAATTAAAATGTATACGTTTACTCATTTACATTTCACTGAAGCAAATTTGTTACTTGCTACAAAATAAAGTCGGAAGAACACAGACTGCAGGAAAGCTACTGTAGTTTGACGAATCAGTCGTCTGGCGCTTGCAAGTTAGACTCCTATAAAAACACCTTTGCTCACGTGCTAACTAGTGCTCACACAACCGCATATGATTCATTTTACACTCAAGTCGAGGCTCCGGTGTGCGATATACAGTGCATCTTCTGCGATAATATGGTAAGTGTTGTTGTAATGATGTGCCATCTGACTGTCTTTAAACGATAGGGTCTATCGCAGCCACTGCACTTGGCAGGAGTTACGTCCTGCTCCTTAGGTGGGTGGCTAGTATAGAAGTTGTTCCACTCAAACGTCTTCAACTGAGCACAGAGCTGCATGGTTCAGACTTGTTGACTTCACTGGGTTTTCAAGTGGGCACCCCACTTAACAGATGTTTCGTCAACTAGCCCACGACACCTCAATGGGGCTTGACAGCAGAACCAGCGTCCTGGAACTGCTCCCTCGGTCATTCAGGACTTCACCACTCAACTCTGACCCCCACCCTCTCTGCCAGCCTGGCTTAGCCACCGCTCGCTCCTCTTCAACCACAGCCATCTGGATGCTGTCTCTGCCTGCTTTGCTATGTTGTTCACCAGGTTCTTGTGGGTTGCCCCTCTAACCCCAAGAATCCCCAGTGCTCTCCATAGTGACTGTCCTGGGAACCCCCTGCAACCCACCTCCACCGGTAGATTCCAGGCTCTCCAACCCCTCTGCTGGCTCTCCGAGATGAGGGACTGATACTTCCCTATCTTGTGTTCATGTGCCTCCTCGATCCTTTCCTCCCAAGGGACCGTCAGCTCTATTAGGGCCACCTGCCTTGTTGCCTGGGACCAGAGCATGATATCTGGCCGGAGGACATTATCGAGTAACATTATAGCACCAAATCACACACAGAGTGTACGCACGTGATTTATTAAAATTCAAAACTCAAGGCATTCTAAATTGTAGATGGCAAAAATGCTTCTGTATGCTTTTTATATTTATGTTATTTAATATAGTGAACCTAATCTATATATCACACAAAGAGTGCCGCTTTTTTCTCCGGATATCAGCATTTTATACAAGTTTAATAAAGTTAGCATTAAGGGACACAATTTTAGACACAATATTGCGTGTTATTAATCAATTTTACCAACGAAATAGTTCCAAACAAAGATCACAGCACTTTTTTGCGTCTCTGAGCAATGGACGGTGTTTACTTATTGAATGAATCAGCTTTTTGAATGATTCGGTTGAATAAATGATTCAGTGATTCACTCATTAACACAGTCAAATGCTTTGTTTCTGAATGAATCACCCTTTTGAATGAATCGGTTGAATCTCAATGACTCACTCACTTGCTGCCACCTACTGATGGTTTTAATTTCACATTTCAACTATTTTTTTCAGTATTCAACGTTTTGTTTTAAAAAACAAACAAACAAACAAACAAAAAAAAAACATTATGTGTAGCTGCAGGTTAAATGCATCCGTGTCCCCTTTGAGATACATTAAACTATAAATGCCATTTCAGATGCAGATTCCAGAAATGTTTTCTTAAGTTGGAATTTAAGACACTAAGTAGGCTTCCAGATAAAGTGCCTCTTGTTCTTACCCAAAGATACAAAATGGAAGAAAGAGTTGAAAATGAACACAATCTTGCTATTCAAGTTGTATATAAACATTTTTTATATGTTTATTTGCTCCTTTTCTATTTTGCATTTACTTGTACTTTACTTTCAATACTTTAGTATGTTTAATATATATAAAAAATAATTTTGATACTTATGTACGATAATTATCACATACTTTAAGACTTTTACTCAAGTGATATTCTAAACAGTGACTTTTTAAGTCACGTCCCAAAACCATTCAAGCTGGCGGTTATTAAGCCTCTTATTAAGAAACCACAACTAGATCCTTGTGAACTGGCAAATTACAGACCCATTTAAAATCTTCCATTTATGTCTAAAATTTTAGAAAGTTGTGTCTGCTCAATTATGCTCCTTCCTGCAAAAAAATGATCTCTATGAAGAATTTCAGTCGGGTTTCAGGCCCAATCATAGCACAGAAACTGTACTTGTTAAAATTACAAATGACTTGCTTCTTGCGGCAGACCAAGGCTGCATCTCATTGCTAGTTTTACTTGATCTTAGTGCTGCGTTCGACACCATAGATCATGACATACTCATAGATAGATTACAAAACTATACAGGTATTCAAGGGCAGGCTTTAAGATGGTTTAGATCCTACCTGTCCGATCGCTACCACTTTGTTTATTTAAATGGGGAGTCATCTCATTTATCACAAGTAAAATATGGAGTGCCACAAGGATCTGTCTTAGGTCCTCTGCTATTTTCAGTATACATGGTAATATTATTAGCAAATACAGGATTAGTTTCCACTGTTATGCTGATGATACTCAACAATATATATCAACAAGACCAGATGAAACTTCAAAATTATCTAAGCTAACAGAGTGTGTTAAAAATTTTAGATATTACTTATTGGACCAAAAAACATTACACAGAATCTCGTAGATTACAATTTGCAATTACAAAAATCTGGGTGTCATATTACACAGCAACTTGCCTTATGAAAATAATATATCCCATGTTACAAAAACAACATTCTTCCATCTTAGAAACATTGCCAAGCTACGAAACATGTTACCTGTTTCTGATGCAGAAAAGCTAGTTCATGCATTCATGACCTCTAGACTGGACTATTGTAATGCACTGCTAGCTGGTTGTCCTGCATCTTCGATAAACAAGCTACAGGTAGTCCAAAATGCAGCGGCTAGAGTCCTTACCAGGTCAAGAAAATATGATCATATTACCCCAATTTTACAGTCTCTGCACTGGCTTCCTATTTAAGTCCCGTATCAGTTACAAAATATTATTACTTACTTATAAGGCCCTTAATGGTTTATCTCTTGCATACCTAACTAGTCTTCTACCACACTACAATCCATCACGCTCCCTATAAGGTCACAAAACGCTGGACTTTTGGTAGTACCTAGGATAGCAAAGTCCACTAAAGGAGGTATAGTTTTTTTGCATTTGGCACCCAAACTCTGGAATAGCCTTCCTGATAATGTTCGGGGTTCAGACACACTTTCTTTGTTTAAATCTAGATTAAAAACACATCTCTTTGGCCAAGCATTCAAATAATGCATCTCATAATTTTGGACTGCAGTTGTATCTGATCAAATGCGCATTATTATGCTTTAGCTTGGGTTAAACTAATTAATTTTACTTGGCTGGAACAGCAGCTATGCTAATGCTGTCTCTATTTGTTTCTCTGTTTTGACACGGGATTTACGTCCCGTGGTAACTAGGATTTACACAAGCTCCAGTCTGGATCCAGAACACCTGAGAAGAGATGATGCCAACCCCTCAAAGGACCTCAGATGATGCTCACCCAGAGACAATTGCTATAAGTTTGATTGCATAATTGCTGTTAATAGTGTTAATCGTCTGTTTGTTTACATCTTTTATAGATTTTTCCAAACATTTCTGCAGTATGCACATAAACTGACAGTCATCATTGATAAGCTACTACTAAATATTGTAGAAACTTAATTTAAGTAATTAAGTTGCTTTTCAATGATTTGTATCGTAAAAAGCGCTATACAAATAAACTTGAATTGAATTGAATTGACTTCAACGTCTACTAAAGTTATTTTCTGGTAAGATATCTGTACTTTTACTTGAGTATGTCCATTTCTTTTTTCTTTTTTATTTCTTGTCTTTTTTACCAGGTACTGTATGCTGCATGGTTAGAAATGGAAAGTAATACACAGCCCTATCCAAGTTTTACAGTCAATAAAAGGCAATAAAGTGACTCTCAGTCTGCAGTCATTTGCTTTAAGAGTATGATGAAAACCCAGAGCCTCTAAGCCACCGTGAAAGAATTCAAGCCTGAACAAAGGCAGAAAAGAATATGCAATGCTGGGGAAGAATATTTCTTCACACCTGTCCATATTAAATGGGGATTTTCATCTGAAGTACCACAGAGATTGCATTCAATCAGTATGAGGCTTTAGATGCAGATCCTGATGCAATTTCTTTCTTTGGTGTTATGAGATGATGAAAAAGTCCCTGCATCCACCCACAGTGCTGGCATCTGAACAACAGGGAGTAAAACTCAACCGTCACTCACTGCTAATCCATGTTGCCTCAGGGTCATGTGCCCGGAGCTTCCCACTGAAGATGTCCTCAATCGCAACTTTCTTCTTGGAGGCCAGACTGTCATCCTCAGCTGTGAGCAGAAAAGTTTGTCAAAGTTAACTGCTGGAAAACATTTTAAATAGTTTTACATTTTTGAAAGATTATAGTTTGAAAATTACAAAGGTGTTACACAGACAAACAGCCATCCCTTGTCAAAAATAAGTGCACTTAACTGTATTGATTTCCCACCTGTAGAGAATTTCATATCTTAGAAGTATATATATATAGTGTGCTTTAATGTCAAATTAAAAGTTTTGCTTTAAGTACATTTGAAATAATTATATTTAATAATTTTTTTACTTTAAAGAAATACACTTATTACACTATACTGTATATATACTGTATGTGTTGACTAAGATACTAAAGCACACGTAAAGCATTTGATTTTCGTTTTAACTCTAATGTTATTTTTTTTGTGTAGAGTTAATATATTTTAACTGTACTTAATTGCAGCTTTATCATTACAAATGTGTTACTGCAAATATAAATGCATGACATACAAGTTTTAATTGAAATTACATTAAAGTACATTTTAGTTTACCATGAACGCTTGTCAGTACGTTCAGCAGTACCTTAAAAGACAATAAAAATAATTGTGAATTTATATAATAAGATGTACCTAAGTCATATCTAAATATTTTAAAAAGTAGGTTCAGTTTACCTTGATAGATAATTGTATTTAATATACATTTAATACATAATTAATTTTCAATACATATAATACATTCAACAATAAAAGTGGTGTTTTCCTCCAGATTAGTGGTCTGCCAGCTGAATTATGTTTTCTAACCAATGTCCTACTGTACACCTGCAAACTTAAAATAGCTCCTCAATATTTCAGCATTAAAAAAAAAAAAACAGTTGTAGAAACATTTTTCACTCAGAAATTACTGGTACATTTCACAGAAATGGCAACACATTTAATTAAATCATGAAATTTCGAAGCACAAAGACTGAAAAATAGGAGTATTAAATAGTAGACTGAGAAATAGTAATTTCTTGCAAAATATACAACTTACACTTTCCTTTTCAGTTTTGCACCTCTCTTTTCATTCAATAAGGATGCCAGAACAATGAGTTTCTCTATCAAACAATAAAAGGTGTGTTTGAAGTACTTTGTAAGTTATGTAGAAAAATAATAATCGCCTCCAGTGTTCTTGTTTACAGATTCTGATTTATTATTCACAGCACATTTGTCTTCAAGCTTAGGTGTGTGAGTTTAAAACAGTAGGGTTCAGGTTTTCCTCAAACTTCAAATTTTGAAAGTAACTCTGGAACTTTGTTTGTGTTATAAACCGCCTCCATTGGGCCCCACGAGACCAAAAAAAAAAAAAAAAAAAACACTGCGAAAACAACAACATTTTTATTTTTTTTTAAAATAAATGTATGCACAGCTCCCACCATATTGTCTGGCTTCTGTCTTGTGAGACCTGGCTTCAGCAAACCACTATTTAGAGCTCTATTGATCCACACATTGATTTAATCATCCAGATGAGTTTTTTTGTTGTTGTTGTTGTTGTTGTTGTTGTTGTTGTTATTAGACGACTATACGCTCACACACATAGTTTGTCTCACTAAGTAACAAGTATCAATTCAAGAGTTTAACACTTTGCAACTGGACACAAAGAGTAGAAGCAAGAAAGGCAAAGTGGAATGACATTTAATTTCTTCATACAACATATGAAATAAATATTATTATAACAGTATTGGTATCAATTTACTCATCACATTAATTTAACTATATTATCTTCAACTTAATATTTTAAGTCAGTTTAATATATATTAAGGTGAAATTACTTGTACAGCCAGTTTGATTATACTTAAAATGTTAAGCAAACAACTGAACTCTAAGTGGAAATTTTATAGTGTTAAAATGAAGCTGTATAAAAAAAAATAAAAAAAAACCCATAGAAAAATAGATTAAAACTGTATTTTTTTTTTTTCACTTAAGTTTTTAAGTTGAAGTAAATGGAAATGTTACTTTGAAATTAAGCTGAAAAAAAATTGATTAAAAATTCACAAATAAGAAATCTTGCTTGTTGAAGTACTAAAATTAAGAAAAAAACAAAGCTACATATATACATACATATATATATATATATATATATATATATATATATATATATATATATATATATATATATATATATATATATATATATATATATGACAAGATATATATATATATATATATATATATTTTTATATGTATAAATTAAAATAAAAGCTATTAATAAACACTACTGTATATAAATAGTATATAAGTAGCATTAGTACTCAATATAATACTCAAAATAACCCAGGTACTTTTAGATGTCTTTCTGCAAGCCCCACACAAGGAAACCGCTCACCCTCAATTAGGCGAGGGTTAAAAATGAGTTCATTCATTCCTTGAGGCAAATCCTAATTTAGTCTCTCTAACAATTGATCCATGTTTGCATACATACTCTATCACTCGTGTTTGAAAAAAAAAATATTTAACTGAACTCTTGGGAAACATGGTGGCCCACTTTTCTTGTATTAAAGTACAGTCATATAATACACGCTTTACTAATTACCCTGGAAAATCACTAAAATTGAACCCAGAACCAGGAATATTTTGGCTGCTGCAGCTGCTTGGCATCATCACTTGGTCTCTCCTGCATTAACAACACAGTTTTACTCTGGTACAAAATGATCTAAGTGTACGAAAATACAGCAAAACAATAACTGATAAACAATACCCGAAGTTCATTATTCAAATTATCGAGGAAAACCTCAGACATTTCTCCAAAGACACACATAAACAGAATTAAAAGAGCCAGTTGTTGACATATAGAGTGTAATGGGTTCAGTGTTATAAAAGTAAACAGTAAAAATCTGAGCTGTTTGTAACAATGTTAATATCTCTGTTACTCTATTCAAAAGCCTACAAAAAATACTAAGATGTATTTGAAATACACTTATTTTGTGCTAATTATAATACAAACACAATTACACATTTTTGTGCTTAAAAATACCCTGCAATTGTACTTTTGTTATACTAAAAGTCTGCTAATTTGAAACAAATAATTTTGTACTTAATGCACTTTAATTGTGTGGAAGTAGTGCCGAAGTCTACCTAAAGATATAATGGAGTTTAATGGAGTTTAATTTGATTGGAACTATTGCAAGTGTACTTCAGGTACACTTTAAATATCTTGCATTTAAATACTGATATTAAACAATCCTTATTAATAGTGATATTAAAACACATTTTAGGCATATTAATATTAATAAATGTGCATTGTGCAATAAAGAAATACTCCAAATAAAGTTTAGTTATAATTTTATATTCATATTCATTATTATAATTTTATAAGTCATAAGTGATGTCAATAAATATGTTAATGGTTTGAAGTACACTTAGTATGAAATAAATGTATTTTAAATAAATCATGGCATTTTTTTTTTTCATTTTTTTTTACTAGGGTATTTACAGAAACTAAAGGTGGTAATTTGTAAAATATTAAAAATAATTAAATTCCTTAATTACAGAATCCGAGTTCTCAAAACATAAAAATAATCCTAGTTCTTAGAAAATAATAAAATACAAAATACATTTATATTTTACTTATTTTAAAGCATATCTTTCTCTTATTTAAATAATTTTGAATCACTGCTCAAAAGAAGGCATGAGACTCATGTTCGCCCATTTGCTTAGAGAGACTGTGTGTGTTTTATCTTTCATATAAGAAGTAAATAGGATGGCAAACAACATGCAAAAACTACCTGTGATGTTTTACCGAATGCTAATACAACTAAAAACACCAGTTAAAAAATGTATGCTCAGTGAGATCTCAGCATAACCTACATTACAGCACCATTATTCATTAGACGGGTAGCTTTGATCTAAACCAGAAAACGAAATGGATTAGTAAACAAAGATACTATGCAACTACACAGTCCTAACATCCTTGCTAGTATATTTGCATTTTTCGATGGGAGTTTATACTAACAAGATCTAACAAATGGGGTTTTATGTGAAGAAATACACATGTCAGGAATGTGGACACGACTACATTTTGTTTGTATATTAGACCTGTAATGTGTTAATGATTAAATGTGAGGTGCATGCAGACAGCAGCACATACTTGGTGTGAGCAGAATGACGGAGGTGACGATCAGAGAGCAGATGACCAGGATGACCAGCAGGGCGATGGCGATTCCCTTCCAGTTCCTCTGTGGAGGGCTACTGCCAACCAGCTCCTGTCAAACACACAAAAACAGACATGTAAACACTTAAAGGTGAAGTTGGTATGATTTTTTTTTAAATGTCAAAATATATTTCGGCGTCGAAGCTTGATGGAGGGCGTTTCTGAAGCCTGGTGCTGACCGACCGTTATAGTGACAATAGCCAATCATATTAGTTTTCTGGTGTTGTATGATTGGTTAGCGTCTGCACCAGGGTATATGCATAAGGCGATCTGATTGGCTGTCGCCTGTGTTGGTGCTTGAAAAGTTGAAAAGTTTTCAACTTCTGCCGCGAGCAATGGACCCAATGCAATGGACCCAATGCCACGCGACGGACCCACAATTAATTTCGGCCAACACTTGACATCACTCCATTCAAAGTAAACGAGAGGCCGTGTGAATGGGGCGTAACTCAGTTTATTGTTCATTGACTACTATTTATATGCCATTCATTGGTTTGTCTTCCACTAAATTGTAAACACTGAAGCTCCCAGGCACCGTCTAAACATTTAAACTCAGCTCTGTCAATCATCCCAGCTCAACCAATAGCAAGAGTCTCGGGCGTGGCATCTGTAGGAGGCTGAGCCAAATGGTGTTCAGCATGTGTGGGAAGATGACTAATGCATTACTTTGGGAAAAAAAATCAGATTTAGTAACAGAAGTACAAAATTGGAAGACTTGACAAAATGTGCAGAGAGATAACAGGGTAAAACAAGGGTAAATGTTGGCATCGTTTTTACAAGACAGAAGGATTTGACGGAATTTTAATTGTGACACCGAAGTTTCTTCTCAACAGGTAAGATAAAATCAAGTTTTATCACACATGCTAGCTCTTTACTGTCAAGCCACAGTATAACAATAATGGTAAGGGTGTGATGAGTGAAAGGGATGCTTGCAAAATATGCTTTATTTTGGTAATACTGAAACATGACACTAGCAGCACAGAAACTACAAACTTCACCTCTTCCTTAATAAAACTATAACCATTAATGATACATATTTACTTTAGGGCTGTCAAAATAGTTGAAAAAACTACATTCAAATTCTGTACTTTAATAATATCAATATTCTAATTATATTAAAATTTAAAATGCATAATTTCAGTTAGGGTGAAAAAAAGCTTTTGGCTTCTCTCCTGAGGCCACAAGAGGGAGCATTGAGCAAAATATTACTAATGCATGTTTATTCAATGTAATAAAATGACTATCTGTGAAAAAAGCTCATAATGTTTTTAAACCAATTGTAATAAGTTGCTTAAAAAACTATAAACAAAACAGCATCATGTATGTATGCATAGTTTAATACAAAGGGCCGAAAGCCAATCACATAGAGTACTTTTTTCGTTTAAAAACATGAGATGCAGTGGGATGGGGGAAAAAAAAAACCACAATAAAGTCTTGAAATTTGTTTTTTCCAAGTTGAACTAGCATTAATTTTACATGGCTTTCTAAACATGCAGCTCTTTTGTGCAAGACGCGATTGGTGCATTGGTGATAGATGTCCTTCTAGAAAATGTGCAAAATATGCGTTCTGTGTGAACGGCTTGATTTCAGTTTTGACGTAAACAACATCTTCTCCGCATTGGTGTTCTCTTTTTTCCGCAATATTTTTAATGAAGAACGCAGCATCACCGCATCTAGTGGCTTCAAGTGGATAGGCTACCAAAAACATTAAAATGCAATGACACTTACATCGTCATCGCATCTCGTGTGCCACTGATAAGGCTGCCTGACACTGCCTGATCCACAATGTTTTTGCATCTGAATGTGGATTTTTATTTTAAATTCAACGAATATTCGAAAATCGAATTTATTTTTTACAGCGCTAACAATGTTTTTGCTTCTTGATGTTGATTTTTATTTTATGCAAGTGATAAAGTCAACGAATATTCGAAAATCGAATTTATTTTTTACAGCGCTAATTTATTTTTACGATACAAATCAGGAGCTAAACCATTTAGGGCCTTATAAGTAGTAATATTTTGTAACTGATATGGAACTTAATAGGTAGCCAATGCAGAGACTGTAAAATTGGGGTAATATGATCACATTTTCTTGACCTGGTAAGGACTCTAGCCGCTGCATTTTGGACTACCTGTAGCTTATTGAAGATGCAGGACAACCAGCTAGCAGTGCATTACAACAGTCCAGTCTAGAGGTCATGAATGCATGAACTAGCTTTTCTGCGAGATTCTGTGTAATGTTTTTTGGTACAATAAGTAATATTTCTGAACATTATTGGTCATCCAATGTTTTACATTTTTAACACACTCTGTTGTTAAACAATTAAACATTTTTTTTAACACAGCATCAACTGGAAATTCACTTAAGTCTAAAAACAGGATTTGTGCATTGACATGGTGGCTGATAGCTGAGTGGGCAGAGATATTCAATGATAACAATCTCAAAATGCTCAAAATATAGATCAATTTGTCATCTCCCTGACATATCTGTCTGACCAAAATACAGTATCAGTCTATGGCTGCTCAAGACTATTTCAAACCTGTGAGTCTAAAATCGTTTCATTGCTAAATAGCCTGTGGTTCACTCATGCAATGATGACACATCTGTTTATGTCTTTTGATGTCATTCAAAGTGAACAGCAGACTTTGTTGGCTGTTACAACAAGGGCGATACATCAATCAAAGACTTTATTTTAGATTTATACTCAGATTATTATGTGGTTTCACTACCAAACACTGATAATGTGTACTCTTCCTTTTACTGTGTATTTCCCTTGCTTATCCTGAACAGTCTGTTTGCTGTTTGTTGGCTATGTGATGCAGAAGTTGATGATGCAGTGAGTCATTAGGTCAGAGGAGCACTAGCGTGAGGGCGCTGCTGCTGGGACGTCTGTGTGGTGGAGGGGAGCAGGAGGGTTGTGATTGCCCAGGACAGCTTCCCGTCTGGCTTGGAGCCACCAGGGAACTCTGAACTGTGCCGGTCTATTTCAAGCCCAGGGATCGAGCTGACATGAACAAATCAGAGAGGAGAAGAGCAATTATTCAGTAATATTTTGGAAATACAGATTTTTTTTTCAACCTCTGAGTGGCCTAAAAAGTGTATAACAGTGGTGACTTCTGAACAATACATTCTCTTTAGACATAAGCCAATGTGTAGGTCAATGCAATAAGTTTTTTTGGCCTGATGGACTTTTCACCTTAAGCAAAAGCTTAATTAGCTACAACATGAAAGTAGAATTTTCAGTTAAGGAAAAACTAAAAACATTTTAATCAAGGTTTAATTTAGTGTACTAATCTTAAAATAATAATTTTTTTGAAAATCACTGTAACAGACTGGGTCTCAGTCATTGACTGTGCCTAAGCATGGATTTGTGTGTGATTCAGGGTGTATTCGCTTTCATACTGCCCTTTTTGCTAGTAAGCCAGAAATTGTAAACAAAATCACATGTGTGCTAAGGTCATTCATTCATTGATTCATCTTTTCAACCGTAACAGAGTTTGTTTGGAACCGGGCCGAGACCACCTCTTGAGCTGGGTCTCGGTGCGGTTGTCTGGTCCGCACCCGAATGGGATTGCTGTATTTACAGCTGCCCAAAATATCCACACCAAGGGGGAAACGAACTTAAATCACGCATAGACATACAGTAAATATGAGACTCTGACTGGTTTTATAAAAGTGAAATAATCCATGCAATTATTAGTAATAAGACTGACTGATTTGAGTGGATTTGTGCTTTAATGTCTGAGAGTGGGTTTGTAAATGATGCATTTGGCTTATTTTAATAACAAGATAGAACAAACAGTAATGCACAGCAGTTAGCTTTAATTACAATACCACCATCTCATCTGACCCTAATAGTGTAAAAAAAATCTGATGCGCTCAAACGCCTCTCTATCTAGCACCCAATTAAAGCATTTACAAAACTACTGCTAATGAAACAGAAATGCCATTACAGCTGTGATGACAATACTGCAGATGCACTGAGAAAAGACAAGCCACAAACAGATGAGAGATCTCATCACACCATCTTAAACTAAATGCTGGAAAATCTTTCTGTGTCAAAATAAAGATCAAGTGTTAGACAGTAGCTGGTGTCTATTTGCTAAACTCACTTTCTGAGTCTAAAATCAAACTGAAGTATAATCCATGAGGCTTGAGTGAGGTAGTCATTTAGTAATGCAAAAACACAATATTTCAGTCGTTAGCCATAGACACATGGACAGTGCAGAAAACGTGTAAATATTATATTTTTTATTGTAATATAAATATTTAAGCTAATTTGATTATACTTTAAGCAACCAATAAATGCAAAGCATTTGTTTTAAAAGGGTTAAACATCATCAGGGCTTCTGCACTGTTTGATTTTCCATGACTTTTCCATCACCATTTCAGTCTTGTATGTTTCTGCACTTTCTGCATTTATATATATATATATATATATATATATATATATATATATATTATTTTTTTTTTTTTTTTTTTTTTAATAGGAAAAAATATTTCAGTAAACTATGGTCAAACTACTTCATGATTTTTAAAGACTCACTAATTGATTCTTGCTCACTAATGTTCAAAAGTCTGGGGTCAGTACTATTTTTCTAAAATAAATGAATGCTTTTATTCAGCAAGGACACATAGAATTGATCAAAAGTGACAGTAAAAACATTTACAATGCTACAAAAGATTTTTGTTTTAAATAAATTTCTACTCAACAAAGAAATCCTAAAAACATGTATCCCTGTTTCCACAAAAATATGAAGCAGTACAACTATATTCATCTCTGATAATAATTCAGAACTGTTTTTAAAAAGCAAATCAGCGTACTGTATTAGACTGATTTCTGAAGGATCAAGTGACACTGAAGACTGGAGTAATGATGCTGAAAATTCAATTTGATCACAGGAATCAATTACATTTTAATATATATTAATAATAATAATTAATAATAATTTTTCACATAATTACTGTTGCTATTGTGTTTTTAATCAAATAAATGCAGCCTTGGTGATGCTGACACATAACGTCGTTCTGTTGCGTTGTGGGTGTCCCGAGTACAAATCCCGGGCCAGGGACCTTTCCCAATCTGGCCCTCTTCTTAAATAAATAATAAACGCAGCCTTGCTGATCACAAGAGCGAGTTCAAAAACAAATCGAGTGAGTGTGTTACGGTAATGTTTAATCTAACCATTCCTCACAGATCAGGGTAAATACAACAAACATACAGTGCATTCACTCATGAAATGGCCCTGAGTGGTCCATGAAAGAAGAACACAATTTCTCATAATTAGTTGGTTTATAACACTGATCCTTGTTTTACCAGCTAGTTTCAAATGTGCGTCATGAAACGTCCCTGTAAAACTGAAGGTTGATTGTATCCATTACCTCTGCACACCAGAACAGCCTGTCAGCTCACATTTCAATTTACACAGATGAATTCAAAAAATGAAATATCACCTTGAAAATTTTGCTTTTGCTCATACAAACACCAAACCCAAGGTAATAAACTTTGGAGTGTAACTCATCCCACACCTAGACGTGAATGATGCCTAAGGCGCTCTATTACTTCTCAAGGTGATCACACTTAGGATGTTCATCTGGAAGATGATAAAAAGACAAAACATCATTGTATAGACACTGTAGATAGGTTATTTTGACCTAGCAAACACCTAGTACACCCTAGCAACCTATAAGACCTTATGACAGCATTGTGGCTATATAAAAATGTAAAAATGTAGTTTAAGATTAAATATGAATGAAATAGTTAACAAATTTGTCAAGTGGTTAAACAAAAGTAGTCCCGACAATAAGCAAATATACAGTTCACATTAATTCATTTTTCTAAAAAACAACCTTAAGAGTGTTAACATTGAGAAGTCTCGAAAGAAACCAAGCCGACCTCTTTGCATGTGTGCAACATCTGCATATAAGCTTGCATTCTGCTCAATCTCAAAATGAAATGTTTATCTGAAACAAACAAAAGACGCAATGTCAAGGCAAATCAGGCGAGTCATCTTTAATTTCAGAATCCAATATTCTCAACACTAAAGCAACAGCTTCATGCTGAACTCGTCTGAGATAAGAACGGTGTCGGTGATAGATAAAATGAAGCAGTTTGTGTGCTTTGTCTAGATGACGAGAAATGCAGCAATGTAGCGTTTGCTTGAGCTGGAACCATCTAGAAGAAGAATGTCAATTGCAAAATTTCAACAGCTGCTTAATTAATGAACGATATCACAGAATATTACGCATGAGCCAATGTACAAAATTTCACCATCACTGATTGAATCTTTATATTTCATGCTTTGAAAATGAAAACGGTCCATGGGGAAATCAAACTACAAAAATGTAGGACATATGGAACTTTTCCTTTGCCATTACATTCATGCACAACCACAGATTTAATTTCATGCATTTTCATTTCATACATCTCAGTCTGCTTTTTAAAGGACTGTGAACACTTTAAACTTGTACAATTTAGCAGTTTTTCCATAGATATTCTTCTGTTTTCCTGCAATCACTCACAGGAAATGAAATACATAATGGCTCGGAATCCATTATCACTGTACTGTATATCCCACTAAAGCAAGGCATGCAGAAGGAATTATGCCGGTTTTAATGAATGTTGTGTATGAAGCTTACTCCTGCACTACACCTGTGACCTATATGTAACAGTGGGCATAATAATGGGTCATATTTTGAGGAGTCACATTTTTGATGTACTTCTTTAATTTTCAGAACTGAAAACTTTCTGCTCAGTCCAAAAAGAGCATTTGTTGACCAAAAACCCATACTGAACTTTTCTGCTATCAAACACTTACACATGATGCATGATCAAAAAACTTCCATCAGTGTACTTTTATGTGCATTTTGGGATACCAGATAAAATGTTGAATGGAAACACTATGCTGATTATAGGCTAAATATCCCAAAATGTGCATAAGAACTTACTGTACTTGAAGTACACTCTCGAGGAAGATTGCACAAACTACAATAGCAACATTTTAAAGAATACATTCATTGATGTATATCAAACAAAGATGTGACTTTCTTGAAACAAGTCATGTGACTGTATAATTCACTCACACAGCATCACAAGCTTAACTTATTCTGAAATGCTGAATAGTAAAAATGTATATACTGTACTGCATATAAAAATGAGCCCATTCAATGATTAAAAAAATTCATAAAGACAGCTATTTGGTCCAATCTAGAATGATTCAGTGTATCAATTGTCGCCATCTACTGGTGTAACAATGTAACCAACAAAACTTTTCACTGAAAAATCCTCACCATAAAAAGAAACAAACCAATGAGATATAGGACCAGAACTACATTATTTCTTTTATAAATATAAGCTATAATAGATGTATATAGGGCTGGGCGATTTTCCCAATTTTATCGATTAATTTGAATTTATTGTTTTGCCATGATTTTATTTTTTTAGAATTCGGGGAATCGCTATTTTGAATAGAAATATTACCAAATGTTTCGAATTAGACACTTTGACAATATGCCGGTGATAACAGTAAAGAGAAAATAATGATCCAACAGCATATCGGTGCATGTGATTAACCGCTCGTGTGTGACGTAGAGGATGACACGGGAGTGGATTTTCACTCCTGTCCCGTCCCACTCCCATAGAAAGAAATCTTGTCCCGTCCCACTCCCAGACCAAAGTTTAAAAAATAATCCCATCCCATCCCGCTCCTGGTAAATTGACTCCCGCTCCTGTACCGCTCCCATATATTTTTTTCTTCAATTAGTGTTTAGTTAATACATAGAATTTGATTTAATCTGCTCTCCATCCTGTTTTTAGACCAGCTGCTGAGCCCCTGTTTCTAGATTTTCTTCCAGAAAATGGAAGACAGCAAATAAAAGAAAAACAGTACATAGTTCACACCATGTCTACAATAGCTTAATAAACCCAAACAGCACATAAAGTTTTGTAAACAATACATTTATAGTTTACATTTATAGTTTTTTTTTTAATTACATGTTAACGATTTTCATCAATTATGCTCTTGCATAATGAGTCCATCTTAGTATATGTTGCTGTGTAGGAACAAAAGTGCATCTACATTTCATGTCATTACTTCTGACTTTGCGCTGTAAATCATTTTTTGCCACATCGACTTCTCCGCGGCTGGTAGCTCCCTCCATCACTGCTCTTTGAAAAGCCGTGACAAAAAAGCACTGATGGCTTCTGGGACGGCTGGGTCGTGTAGTTATTTTTTAATTGCGTTACATTGTAGGCGTATTAAAAGGAAAACTACAAAATGGTGCATTTACTTTTTTCTTTTTTGTCGTCTTTGCTATTGGTTGATTCCCGCTCCCGTCTGCTCCCGTTAACCATTTATCCTGTACCGTCCAAATCCCGTGATTAATAGCAAAGATGAATCCCATCCTGCAGGAATCCCACGGGAATCCCGTGACCCGTGGGATTCCCGAACAAATGTCAGCCTCTAGTGTGACGCGCTTTGTGAAGGCAGGGGCGCCCCCAAGGGGTGCCCAAGGGTGGCCACGGCCACCACTGTATAAACCCTGCCCACCCCTGTGGCCAACCCTAGGATGATTTGCAGTGGGTACTGTTCATTTAAATGCATAATGTAAATTCATAATGGTTTAAGAAGTGAAAAAAAAAATTATAATAAAATACATGCGGCACCCACTGCAGCCACCAAAAAAGTTTGCAGATTGGCGCCACCAGAGTAGCTGCCCTTCCCCCATCCCCTCCACCTCCCCTCCCGTCCCGTCATTGACTTCACAGGGCAAAAAGCAGGACTGATTCAATCACTTGAGAGCACCTGCAGTTTTGGAAAGACAGGCCACACAATAATTTCTTATAGTAAAGACATGAATGTATGTTCTCAGTTAACTTTTCTGGCAGTCTAAAAGTTACTCAGTAAAGTTTTTACAGTGTTGAATTAGTGCTATGCGATAAAACGTTAACGAAGGTTCACTCTGCTCAGAATTCAAATGGTAGCGCAGCACGAGGCGAGCTCGCTCCCGCTGATCGGTCATGTGCCACTCATTGCTGTGATCTGATGTGAAGCCCTTGAATTCAGCGAAGAACACAAATGTGATTTAAACTAGTTTAAATCCAGATGAAACAGCGCTGACAAACAGGAGTCAGAAGGCTTTTCAATCTACAAACTGCCATCATTTACCACGGATTTAACACTAACGTTAACTGTTGTGTGATTTTTGTTGTGTTTTGTGTGTGGTGTTTTCTTTATTTTATTTGTTAAAAAAGAAAAAGTAACTTGAATCATGTTGTAGTTACATTTTCAAGTTGACTAGTTAAAAATCATTAAAAAAAATAGACAATCGGCCAAACATTCTGGAAAAATCAAGATTTAATTTTTTTGCAAAATCGCCCAGCCCTAGATGTATAATACATTTGCTTACTTTAGAAATCTTTAGAAGCTTTACACTCATATTCAGCTGCTGTTTTTACATGCTGATCATTCTCACTATCACAATAAAGCTCTCCATGACTTCATAGGGCCATATTGAAATCTATTGTCCTA
Organism: Cyprinus carpio; assembly: GCF_018340385.1. Taxonomy (NCBI): domain Eukaryota; kingdom Metazoa; phylum Chordata; class Actinopteri; order Cypriniformes; family Cyprinidae; genus Cyprinus; species Cyprinus carpio. The sequence goes on from NC_056598.1 coordinate 9,883,144, forward strand.
GTACAAAACATTGCAGTGAGGCAGGCAGGGCAAAACATAAAGCTCATTTGACAGATGGGTTAAATAACAATGACAACCTTGATTATAACAGGGAGCAAATACAGGCTGAAATATACATGCTGGATAATGTTCTTGCTATTGTTTAGATAAAATTGAAAAGCAGATTTGCTCTCATTACATGCAATGGATAACATTTACTGATAAATTGTAAAGCCTGAATACGCAGTAAGTCACTTTGGATAAGAGCTTCTGCTAAACACAAAAATATAAATGTGTATCTACATTTCGTCGACATACATTATAGATGCAAGATATAGTGCAAGATTCACAAACATCAGCACTATTTCCCTGAAGCAATTAAAAACCACTGAAAACTGCCAGTAAACAGCCACGAGGAGGGACATTCCCAGTATCTGTAGACTGTCATTTCATTATCCAGGGGTATTTTCATAAATATGTGCAAACTGTGAGCAGCTCTAATTTTGTGGTCCTTTGTGCTGTAACTTGCAAACAAACCATCAAACAAGTCATCAGTGGGCGCAATTAATTTTTAGCTACTTCTTAGCATTGTCAACATAGACCATTTATATAAATAAATATTGTTGCAAACAAAAACTATGCAATTTTTTTTTTAATTATTTAAACATAATACGATAAATAGTTTGTTGTAAGATATAAATGAAATCATATAATTGTTTTAAATATTATATCTTAAAATGAAATGCAATGCTAAACTGCAGTGTTCAGTTAAGATGAAATTGAATGAAAGATGAAATATTAAATAACTGATTTTATAAATTTATGTAAGTATAATATGGACTAACTATCTTCAATATGATATATACATATATTGTTTTATAAATATCATATACATTTATTGTTTTATTATATCTATTTTTTGTATTTATAACTATGTTATAAATGATATAGATGTTTGTAAGGGCTCCGCAAGACTGCAGTGTTCAGTTAAGATAAAATAAAACTTTCAGGTGCCATTTTGAAGTGTAAATTGAAGACCTGTATGTGATATGATATTTTTTTGTCTTTGTATAGCAGTGCATTGTTAAAATAACTAAACACAGTAACAACCAAATGCATACAAACAGTTCTGACTAACAAGTTTACGCTTACCGTACATGCAACCTACAATGAATCGTCTAGGGCTTTCAAACATCTGTGTTTTCAAAATAATCCCTTTTGTAGTAGCTTGTTTGTCTATTTGACAAACGCAGAAATCTGTGTTGTCCCATGAGGGCGAATGTAATTGTCTAACAAAGCTCAGAAGCAAAACACATGAAAACATTCTCATCTTGTACAACAAGAGGGGTTTAGTTCTTAGGGGCTCAGCAATAGACTGTGTCTATATTAAGAAGATTTCCACAGGGATCCGTGTAAAAGAAACAGGTTTCTGGAATTCTCCAAATGAAAATGAAAGATTGTGTATCTGTCCTTCTAAATTACAATCTAAACTTCTGACCTTTCGATTAAATGAAGAGTCTTAACTTATGTGAGATTACAGAAGCTCAAACAGTCTGGAAAGTTTTTTCCCTGAGGGTTTTTAGGTTTTTATGAAACGCATACCTGTTAAAAACTTCTCAAGCCCTGTTTTCTAGTACATGAGAAAAAAAATCCCAGGTTTAGTTATTCTTGTGATAAGGATAAAACCCTACAAACCTCATCCATGGTTTGGTGTTCCTCAGTAAGAAGGTTTTGTTTTTGTTGCCTCAGAAGAACAAGGACAGAAACTCGTCGTGAAGGATGAAACCTATCTTTCCTGATCTCTTGTTTCCAGGGGAACGAGTTAAAGCGATGAGATGAGACGGAGAGTGTGATCGCCTCAGTGACTAAGTTTGGGCTTCTCACTCACCAAGCCCAGAACCACGACTGACATCAGTGAGTTCAACCGACTGATGCTGCGCTGAAACACAAACTGTCACTGGCCAGCAGGACAGCTGCATCAGTTAAGCCTCATCGGATGAGATTTTCTGGGTGTCCTTGTAGGGTCACAGTCAGGCTAAATCACAGACAAATTACTCACCAGTGCTGTTGGATTCAATCGAACATAAAAGAACGCTTGTAAAACTGAGATTCACCTGGTTTTGCTTCAGTTCAAATTAGAGAACTATTATGGATTATATTCTGATCTCATGACGAAACCATACCTGTGGGAACATTTTTTGCAAAACACGAAATACGTAGCAATAAGTACATATCGCTGCAGTTTCCAACAGAAATGAACACTAGAGGGGGTAAAACAGCGAGCACTTGTAATCATTTTCTTACACAATTATGATTACAGCTCCATATGTTTCACTTTCCGGAAGAAACAAGCTCGCTCGGTAACTCAGCCGGCACAGAACTGAACTTAGGATACTGAATCCTTGGGTATGTATCCCGTGAAAAACATGACTCGTGATGAAAGAGCTCAAAGATGAGAGATTGGAAAACAAGCAAAAACAGCATGATTACATTTTTATGTCACATTCATTTTTGTTCATACTATCAGGGAGGTTTAGTGCAGATGGTACGTTATTTTAAAATGTCATGGAGCATTAGCGTTATAGCGCCACTCAACGGAAATTTCAAGTCATAACTGCGGTGACATCATGAGCCCCTTAAAATTAAGAAAATTATCAACATAACTGATATTAAAAATGGAAAGCAAGCATTGCTTTGTTTCCATTTCGTATATCTACTTATATCTCATACACCCTTGTTTCGGTTTCTCCTTTTACATGATGAGTATTGATAGCTGCTGATATAGACAGCTAATTCCTTTCACGCAGGCGCAGAACACATGTGTTAGTTTGCAGTTGGCTGTAGTCTGAGCGATGTGTTCAACTGCAGCTTTTTGGTCCGACGCTACCGATGCGAAACAACAACACCATCGGCTTTTGTCTATGCTAGTTCTTTGAAGTCGGCTTGGTGTGTCCCGGCCCTTAGAAGACTTAAAATCTGTTGAACAGATGAAAGGCGTAAGGCTAAGAAATGCTGGTCACTTGAAACTGTATTGTTGTGTTATGTGTTTTTGATATTTTTATAGGCTTTTGTTTTTATTTTTGTTTCTATTCTTTCATTTTTATTTCAGTTTTAGTTTTAGTATTTTTAACTTATTTATTGCAGTTATTTGCCAAGGCAAAGCAGGTTCTTAATTTATTTTATATTTTAATTTATTTAATTTATTTGACTGGCTTTTAGGTCAAGTGAACTTTCCACATTAGCAATATGAAACAGACTCCTTACACATCAAGGATGAATCTATGTCAAGCCATTAATATGTAATAGATGTTAAGTTCTAAATTAAGAATGCATGCTGTCTGAGGATCAGATTCAGGGCTAACTGGTCAGACATCCGTCTGATGCCTTTCATATGAAACGACATCCTGTTGGAAAATTTGAGGATCTTCTGTGGAGACACAAATAAGTTCAATAGGTGCAATTAGCCCAATGACACAAGGGTCAGAGAGGCCTCTGAAAGAAATGCCACGGCAGGACACATAATGCAATCAGAGGCCAGGTTTAAAGAAAGCCCTCCGTCTGTGATGAGGTTAAGACTGAAGAGGCGACTGAGAGCTTTTGATCTTATAATTGAACAGACACAAGCCCTCTCAATTGCACTCGAAAAATATCACATTTTCCATGTTTGGTGCAGAAATATATGGAGCATCCATACAGTGAGGCAGAGCATTAGTTGAAGAGGAAGCATCATTGTGGTCCTGGTTGGAGGGTGTTAATTGTTGTGGAGTATGTGTTTTTACTTGTAGAGGATAAACTCTATTTATTAACCTTAAGGACATCTGCAGCAGGCACTCTGCTGTACTGCTGATGTGCTACTGTTTGTGCTTCACTGATCTGCTGTTGTAATGGTACACCAGATCAGTAGTTTAATTAGGAGGTGCTAATTAAAGCTGCCCTTTGCTTCTGTAATCTCACCTATTACCCAACATCCCCTGCTGTTGGTCTCAAGGAGTCAAAATGCTAGCTTTTACCAGGGTAATTATAGTTAACGCTATCTTTTACTAGTGTAATATCAACTGAAATAAAATAAACGTTAAAGATGCACTAAGCGAATTTTGCCAAACGATGTTGATATTTGAAAGCACCAAAACAAACATGCCCATACCCCAACAGGACCTCGCCCCTATTTTGATATCAACACCCCACTTTTATGTACATAACCATGGCAACGATAATCGCGAAAACAAGCAAAGATGACCCACACGCATATTTAAACAAAACCCAACACAGATAAGTTATGTGAAACAATGCAAAATCAATGGTACTCAACTATCAAGCACAAATAACACAACCTTGGCATCCACTTCCAGGCCATCCCGCTACTTTTACTCAGGTCCTACCTCTTGCTTGATTGTAACTCTTCTTTTTAATGTTTTGTTTCTTCAATATTTTCCTCTTTTTTTATTTGCCATCTCTCTCTATCTATAGTCGATCTGCTAATATCCTTCCTGTGCACTCAAATTGAGCGCTCTCTTCTCTCTATCATTACTAGACACGCCCCCTTACTGCTGATTGACTACAAGTCCGTTTTATGACTCAGTCCGACACTGTGGTCAAAAGCATTTTTCAAATATTGCTTAGTGCACCTTTAATGTGTAGTTTTTAATATTGACAGCTAGTGGTTGGAATTGGGTATTGCAGTCCAAATTCAAAATATTGGAGAGCGTTGTTTCTCCCACTCTCTCCTACTCAGACTCAATGCTCACATGGGTTACCAGATTGAGGACATGAAACAGGAACAAGTAAAACTGACAATGGAAGATGATGAGCCTTAAACTGAATGTTGATGAGTTTATTTATCCCTGTTTTAATATGTCTCTGGTCATAGAGCTTTTAGCTGAATTTTAGCTGCTTTTGGGGTCTGAAAAAACTGTGATCTCTGACTCATATCATTTGCTGGCTTCCGTGGCTGCAATATGCTGTGTTTTCTGCCAACTGGCAACCCGAGGTGTTGAAATACTGTTTGGTGAATTGGCAGTGGCTGGAGTCACACAAACCAAAACAAAAACAGACATTCTGACATGGAACACATTTCAAAGCAGTATAACTGGCCAATTATTTTTTTGGAGAGAGAAGTATGTGAACTTGTTTCTTAAATATCACCAAATGTATTATGATATTTTTATGCTTTAGTACGGTCAAAAAATTACACAAGTACCTAACTGAAAAAAAAAGTATATATAAAGTAAAACTTTGAAACCTGATTCAAAATTTAAAAATATCAAATTATATATCTCAATTATATGTGACCCTGGACCACAAAAGCAGTCTTAAGTCGCTGGAGTATATTTTTAGCAATAGCCAAAAAAACATTGTAAGGGTCAAAATTATTGATTTTTCTTTTATGCCAAAAATCATTAGGATATTAAGTAAAGATCATGTTTCATGAAGATAATTTGTAAATGTCCTACCGTAAATATATCAAAACGTAATTTTTGATTAGTAATATGCACTGCTAAGAATTAATTTGGACAACTTCAAAGGCGATTTTATCAGTATTTAGATTTTTTTGGCATCCTCAGATTCCAGATTTTCAAATAGTTGTATCTCGGTATCTCTAAAAATTTACACTTCAGACTGGTTTCGTGGTCCAGAGTTACATATTACAATGACATTTTTAATCAAATAATTTTTTCAACCAGTTAATTATAAGCAATAGTTCTATATAATCTAAAAGGTTCAGTGCTATTATTGTTAAATGAAACTATAAAATACTATAAATATATATAATATTACAAAACTACATAAGTATCATAAATATTTTATTTAAAAAATTGTGTATATAGTGACCACTGATGTGTAGAGCTTTTCTTTCTTTTTCTTTCTTTTATTCTTAAAATAATTACAGCCTCACATTGTTGTAAATGAATATTTGACCTTGACTGTCAATAGGAAGAGTTTTGAGTTTTTGTGTTTCAGTACAGTATCCTTCAGGTTAAGTTACACGAAAAATGAACCCTTCCTGAAACAAGAAGTCATCTGTATTGTGTGAAATGTACAATATATTGAGATTTAAATATATACTGTTGCACTAAAAAGTACAGAATTAATGTAAAAAGGAGTTTTATGTTTTGTGTGGACATGAATGTGAATGTCTGCATTATACAAAAAAATCAAACAACTGGCATTTGCAAACAAATGATGCTACAGGTTTTCTCAGAACTAACTTTATTAGACAGTTTTGCTGTAAGTATAGTGCTGTGGATGTACAGTATGCAGTCATTTGTCCTGAAGTTCATACAGGTGTCCTAACATGTATATGAACATGATCCACTAAAATTTCACAACACATCTAAGCACACCAGGTCTCATTTTGAACAGTCTATCTTTTGTGTCATCATTTAATGTTTTGCTTAAAAGGTGTTCTTGTGCTATCTTTGAAATAAATGGCATTTGGTTGATATTTTGATATAGGCCTATACACCACAGAGAAAGCATCAAAATGAGATCTCTCAAGAAATCTACAGCGGGGCGTAATATGCCACAGTCTTGTTTGCTTGTAATTGAAATGTTATTGATTTCGGGATGACCTTTGCAGTAGCTGACTGTTTTATTCCAGGCAGAAGACAAACAGATGTGCTTGCAGCAATATAAGCTTTCTGTCGTCCGTCATTAATCTGTTAGCTCACCTAGAATTAGTTTATATTATTATGTTAACCTTGAAAGATATTCAAGATTTGTTTCTTGTAGCCTACAACCTGAATTAAAACTGATTTGCTGCAATTTAGGAAGCAGTATTCATTGTCAGATTCTCTGAGATTCTCCAACATCTTAAATAACCAGTGATCAAGTCAAAGCACTTTCCAAACCATGAGAAAACATTGAGCTGCTTTTCAGACCGTAACGTGTCATCTCCATGGAGATCTCCTAATCATATTAAGACTGATCATATTAAGACTGACACACTAAGATGCTCAAAAACAAACTCATGTATTTAGCTTTAAAGTGATAGTTCAAAAATTAAAATCCTTTCATTTACTCACATCATCATATTTTTTTTTAAGCATAAAAGCAGCTTTTTTATGTACACAGCACCGACAGTGCAGACCAGAGCTTCACGATTCTGGATAAACTGAGAATCATGATTTTTTTGTTGTTGTTTTTTGTCTTAAATAGAGATCACGAGGGGTTTGGCAGAGTGTACACACAAATTTAATAATATATTAATTGTGCAGTGTGAGATTCAATCATGAGTGAGATTCATGATTGAGATCCCAAGACTTCTGAAACCATTGATGAACAGACCAAAATTACCAGTAAAAATTTAAAAACAAAACAAAACAAAACAAAACAAAACATAATTTGCCCTTTAATGAGAACTGCTCCAAATGGATAACTGATTAAGTGAGCTGATGATCCAGATCAATTTCATAAACAAAAATCACCAGCTTTCTTGACAAGAATTGGCCCAAAAGAACAATTGATGTTGAGCAAATAAAACCAAAATTTCTGTTTTTGGTTAAATTATTCATTTAACCAGTAAATCATATTGAATTCAGCAATAGCTGATAAATGACTGAATTAATAATAAAAAATTGGTTAGCTTTTATTCCTAATTTGTAACAATAGTATCTGTTCTGCCTCCATAGTTTATATTTATCACAGGAATATTTAATATTTTTTTGATTAAAGATTTATATTTATATGAGGTTTGTTTTACCTTTATTGTAGGGTTGATATTTCATAACAGTTTTTTTTATGCTATCATTGTTCTTTTGTATTTAAATTAATTGTTGTATTTATGTTCAGCACAGATCATGTAAACAACCAAACAAGCAACATTTTCTCAGTTTTTTGGTGGAAGGTGCTGATGTTTTTTCAGTGTGATACCATTATCATTTTAAGAAATATAATTAGCGCCTTATATTGAACCCAAACTCAAATTGTAGCATTTTGTCAAACTAGTTATGTTACTACTAGTTAGTTAGTAATTATGGGGTTTTATCACCCATAAACATCAGATATTAACAAAATGAACAGTAATTGATTATTACGGTAATTTATGTCACTCAAGGATTTTATTCCTGCCAAACTTAGGCAGAATGAGCGCCAAAGTAGGTTGGTCTTTTTTATGTAAGGTTTGGTTTTGCTTGATTTAAGAATAAGCTGCAAAGTAGTAGGAACTTTTGTTTAGGAAATTTTGGAATTTTTTGAATAATATTATGAATGGTGAAGATGTATTAGTTATTTTCATTAGTGATGAAGTTGTTAGAGAAGCCGGGAAAGATAAAGCTAGAACTCTGAGCAAGAGGAGACTGAAGGCAAAGCCGAAACGATGTGGCTCTCATTTGTTACACCTAATGGGCAAACTAGGAAACTACAAAAGAAAAAAACAGGAAATGATGGAGGAGGAATGAAAGCCATTGTTACAGCACTCACACACAAAGCGGCACAGTTTTCTCATACATAGAGCTTCCACTTATAACAGGCATCTTCATCTGCGAGTGAAACGTCTGAGCGCTCTTATTTGTTCATGCGAATGCAGAAATCATCGGCCGATCTCTGTCACAACACCCGCCAGGCATGTTTCACTTCATTCCCCAGAGGTCATCAAGTGACATATTATGTCATAATGGAATATCACTTTCCCACCAATTTATAAATGCTTTTGATGTTATAATAATCGTTTGTTTCTCTGTTCTGACAGCAAGCACTCTGTTTTATTATAAAAACATCAGCGAGTGAAGACGCACGAGGCATCTGAAACAGTATTTCCGGCGCTCTCCACTGACAACACCATATATTTAGCCTGCAATAACGTGATCACCTTTTATCTTCCATCATGTCAATCCTGACAGCAACAGCATTTGTGGAGGAAAGCACTTGTGAGTGCCATCTGTGTGTGAAGGGCACTTCACAACTGTGAAATAGACAGGAGAGTTGATTGGCACAACAGCTAAATGATGCATAAAAGAGATCCATAACAGGCCCATTATAATCATCTCAATCAAGATGACTGATTAAAACAGTAATAGCCAATTGAATCAATATGAATGATTATAACAGGTTAATTATGTTCTTCTAAATATAGTTGTATAAAACAGCATTAAGTATACCATTGAAAAGTCTGGGGTCAGTAAGCCTTTGTTTTTTTTGTTTTTTTTGGAGAAGAAATAAACTTCTATTCATCAAAGATATTACATTTATCAAAAGTGACAATAAAGACACTTATCATGTTACAAATAAATGCTTCTTTTAAAACTTCCTACTCAGCAAACAAACTTGAAAAAAATGAAATAATGACTTCCACAAAAATATGAAGCAACACCACCATTTTTAACATTGATAATAATAAACGTTTCTAGAGCATAAAATCAGCATATTAGAATGATTTCTGATCATGTGACACTGAAGACTGGTGTAATGATGCTGAAAATTCAGCTTTGATCACAGTAATAAATTACATTTTAAAATACATTCAAATATAAAACAGTTATTTGGGATCACTGTTTTTACGTTTTATTGGTCAAATATGGCCTTTTTTAGTTTTAACATTAATTTGAATGGACTAACTAGCATTTATTAAATTAACGTTTTTTTTGTTTAATTGTTCCTTTTTTGTTTGCTTTAATAATGAAGTGTTCTTAATTTTTAAATGAAATGATAAAGATATGTTTTGAAATTATTTTGTGGAGTAGTTTGAGTAATGATTGAGTCATGAAGCAATCTGCTATGATTTGTATTGTGGGGATATAGAAACAGTATCACCACCGAAGACATGTTGTGATTTGTCTCAGAGGTGATGGAGGGAGGTAGAAAAATAGCTCAACTGAAAATAAGGCTACTGTGACCATTACCATTACTTAGAGTTAGTGATACGCACAAACTCATTTGTACACGTGGATATGAATGACACTTCGGTTGATGTTTAGCTGAGTTTTGATATTAGTTTCAATTATTTTTTTTTGTTTGGTGGATGAAAAAATAAAATTACATGTTTGTAATTTTGGGTGTGGATGTGAGTCTTTTTTAGTTAGGGGTGGGGTCTTTTGAAGTGGGCCAAAAAACAACATCTTGCAACCACATTAATACATTAATAAACATCCAACTAACTCCAAACTGAGTTAGTTAGACTCGATAAGGTGGACTTCGATCCAACACTAGCAAACACCACTCACATTTTCCACAGCATATGTAAAAACCATGTTTAAAATGTTATTATGAAGCTGAAATAGCAGTCAGATGATATGGAAAGGATGATTTTTAAATGTCATTTTTAATTTTTATTATGAATCTGATGTTGTGGAAAGTTGGTGGATGTGATTTTTGCAATGTGTGCCTGTGTTCGTAAATGTGCAAAATTTGCTGCAAAATTTAAAAGAAAGAAATGATATTTTCCTTTACTATTAATATGCCTAAACCCCCCAATGATGTAATAAAATCAATGACATAATACTGTAATGCCAAAACCCCCAATGATATAAAATCATTCATACATCATAGTGGTATTTATTCTCTTTAATTTATGTTGATTTAAAAGTAAATTGTATATTAAGAACTTAATCACTATTGAGAAAAACATGATTTGTGAAAAAAAATGCAAAGGAAATGATGGAAGGGGGAAATAATATTGTTATATGTATTTCCCTATTGATTTTGGTGGTGAATGTAATATGTTTTTGTAAGATTCACCAACATGAGAAAGAAATAGAAAGAACTGTCGCATAACAGAGTAACACTTATTATATGGCATTTCTGACAGATATTAAAATCCATCACCTCTAGACATGATGAAAGAGAGAAAGAAGGGAAGATATGAGTACAGACATCTAATATAACAGCAATTCCCACACAACCCCTACAAGAAAACAAGGCTAAACAACATACAGTAAACCCACACCTTGACGTGAAAGTCATAAGAGCTTTAATCCAGGCGCAAAAATGCAGAAGTTATTAAGGAGACAACTTTAAATGAGATCCATCTGGAAAGCAAACAGCCTAATTATTAATTATTATTGTGCCTCTATCAAATCTCCTTGATCACACTTAAGAATAAAGCAGAGAGTGAGTTCTTCGATTAGAACGTCATCATCGTATAGCATTATTATAATAATAAACCCAATCCAAAGACCTGCCGAATCTGTGCTATTCCAATCCCAACACGCAGCTGTTATTGCTCAGACAGGTGCACTTTGAAGGGCAGGTGGACGGGAATCCATGCTCCCGTCTGTCAGTGCTGAGCCCGAACTGATTGCTCATAATTGTACTTCATGGGGGATGTTCTTTTTCATCTGGCCTCTGAACATCAAACACAATTCCCAATTAATCCCATCTATCAGACCCACTTTATCGCTGCCACCACTTCAAATATAGCCCCTCCTTTAAGCAGAATCAAAGGCAGCTATTCTAAGACAAGCAGTTCTTCCACTGCTTAAACCCTAATCATTGTCATCAGAGGGCCCTACTTAGGGCTGAAGTGTGAAAAGCAGCTTGAGAGGGTGAATAAGAATGCGCTCTTTAAATAGATCAATTTCTTCATGTTGCTTAATTTTATTAATAAAAAAAATCCTAAATATTCAAAAAATTGCAGAAGACTTTATTTAAACGACTCAAGGTAACACATGCTTGATAGGTCATGTTCGGTGAACAATGTAACAAGGTCAGGTGAATGTGTGATTAATGGATAGCATGAAAGTAATCAGAGAACAACAGATGCAGCAGTTTGACTTAATTGATTTGAACGATGAGAAATGCGGGTTACAGTGCTTTGCTTCTGGTGACACAATAACTGTGGATCTGGAAATAAAGACTGGTGTTTACGCTGGCCATCTGTTGTGTGTAGGTTTTGACTGCCACTTGAGGTGCACATTTATCTAATGTCATGGTAATAAATATATGAGGCTCTCTATTAAATATTCAGGTAGTCGGGAACGATAATAATAATAAATGATAATAAATAAAATAAACCAAATAAATGTATCTGAATTTTCTTTAATAAATTAACTGTGCACTCTAAAAAACACCCAAATTTGGTTGTTTTTAACTAAAGGGCTGGGTGTTATGTTGTGTTGTTTTTTTTATTTAACATAATGATTGTTTTTTTTTTTTTTTTGTACTGTTTGCTTGTTTTTATTTTCATACATGAATTACTGTTTACAGATTAGCTTAAATCCTCTAAACTTTTGTAAAATACTCCACAAAACCACTGGTTTGCATGATAACGTCCTTTATTTTCCTTTATTTATATCAAATGTACAGTATTTTATATCATTTTTAATATGTAGGCCATACATATCGTCTATATTTAAATTTGTTTAATTTAATTTAAATAATCAATATCATACAAATATGACCTGTGGATTATATCAGGTTTCACAGATATATATAAAATGTAAAAATTCCTAATATATATACATATCGTATATTGTTATATATAATGTAATGTTTAGTAACGTTTTTTTAACGTTATGTTATAAAATTTTATTAGTTTTTATATGTATTATTTTAAAAGTATGTTTATTGTGTTACCTTAACACAAAACACTACAACTTTTTAAAAATAAAAAGTATGAATTAACATATAATTTGTTGCAAATCTATATTATATTCAACAAGACAGCACTTGAATAAGATAGTTATAACTTAGATTAGTAAACATATATATTTATATATATATTTATATATATATTATATATATATATATATATATATATATATATAATATATATATATATATATATGATTTTATTGTATAATACACATTTAAGCCACTTCGTATTTTTGCTATCAGGTATCTCAATTTGTAAATTTGTTTTATTTTTTGGTTTAGTTCATGTTTAGTGTAGAGTGATATCCTCTCATGTTTAGTGGAACATGCTGCACTGTTTGTTCCAGTGTTTATGGAAAAGCAGTTTAGATGAACTTTTAATGTTATGTTTACATTTAATAATTTAGCAGACACTTTTAATTTTAGTTTTGTTTTTACTTTTATTTTTTTTTTAGATTTTTTTGTTATTTTATCTTGCAGTACCAAATTGAATTTTTGAAGAATTAACTCTAGTAATTTAGCTACAGAGTAGAAATATAATGTAGATAAGTAGTGGAGATAAAAATAGTGGTTAAGTAAGGAGGAGTTATATTTTAGATAGTGGGTTAAGGAATCACACTATTATAAACTTTAAGATGTACACTTAACAAACTACAATCCTGTATGCAATAATACAATACAGCAGTTTTCTGCCACCAGCCAACAAAATCTGACACCAATTTTCAACACCGGTGAGATTTTGACAGAAATTCAGCAGGATATTTTATAGTGCATGAAAGCCACCATGCATAAAGAATACTGTATATGAAAGATGAGTGGTAAAGTGATACTGATAGCAAAATAAATAAATAAACAAATAAATAAAATTTTCAGCATTTTCCTGATTGAGACATATATATATATATCTTGTGCTCACCCTTACTCATTGTCTTTTGGAGACAATTCAATCATTAAATCACTTTTCTTGTTTATCACTGTTAAACTGCTTTGAAACTATAAAGGTGACTTGAAAAAGGCAGCATTTATTTAATCAAGCATAGATTAAACAGTAAAACAGTAATATTGTGAAAAAGTGTAAATTTAAAATAACAGTATTCTATTTTAATAGACTATATAATTTATTTCTGTGATGGCAAAGCTCATTTTCAGCAGTCATTACGCCAATAACTACCATACTGTAACAAACTACTATGCTGTGTCTTTCGTATTAAAATGGCACGACAACAAGTAAAATAATGTGATTCAAAATAAAATCTAATCCATGTTCAATAAACGTGCAATTTAGCGACAGTAACTGTCAAAACGAGCTCAAGTCAACACGCGTCCAGAACTGACAGTGAGAGCAAAAGCACGACTCTCTCCTCACGTTTGATACTCAGTCCACACACATGATTCATGAAGTACAAAAGAAGAGCTTTCAGACTTTAATGTCGCTACCTGGTCTTGTGGAGACGCTTTTCCCGGCGCGCTGGACTCGGCTGAAGTCATGCTGAGGACGCGGTTATAAACACTGATCTTCAGCGTTACTCTCACTGAAACCCATTCAGTGATGGGGAGAGAGAGAGAGAGAAAGAGGGGGGGGAAACGACTAAAAGCGCTTTATTTAGACTCGAGACATGCGCTGCATATGTCTCGCGCTGAGCGCGCACTGAACAACAAACATTCAAGCAGCGCGAGGCGTTACGCAGCTGTAGACCTCGCTTGGAATTCTTGTTATGCAGTAGTTTTTATGTCCCCATCATATGTCTTAATGTACTATAAAATATATATATATATATATATATATATATATATATATATATATATATATATCATATATATATATATATATATATATATATAAACATTTATTTAATCATTAAAAAAATACATTAAATCATGTTATTGGTATTTTAGTTAGTTATCTATTCATTTTATCACGGTATCGCCTTTAAGTGAACACAAGGGTTCATTAGAAAACATTTCAGTATTTTGGTTTCATTTTAATAAAAAGTAATCCAGAATTCATTCATTTTCTTGCAAGAATCATAAAGAGCTTTGTTATCCCAAAATGAGATAAATTATAGATGAGTTATGCATCCAGTGAAAGTACTGTCCAACAACACTCATATTCTGTTAATTCTAACAGAATTAGCCTAAAAAGTTGTATCTTTTAATATTTTATGGATTCAACAGCAATATATTCAATAAATAATATTAAAAATGATCAAGGACTGATGAAATAATGTTAATATGGTACAAAAGTATTGTAATCTTTACTTAGTAAAAATAGGGAAGGTAGAAAAATATCTTATATTTTGTTCCACAGGGATAGAAGTCATGAATACTAACCCATATTTTAACTACCATGTTTTGCATGGTAAAAAAAAGTGTGAATAATATATAAATAAAATATTTTTTCTAAGGATAAACTTACAAAGAACTTCCAAACTAAGCAAAAGTATGCAATATGCTAAAATGTGAATTTGTTGATATTTTATGGCTAAAGTAAGATAAAATTCAGATACCTTATATTCTAAAATATATACAGCATATACAGCATATATATATATATATATATATATAATATATATATATATATATAATATATATATATATATATATATATATATATATTACAACAATATACTGTAGCAGACTACTTAAAGAGCATACCGTCTATATCTAGGTAAGATGATACTTAAGTGCTTCAAATGATATAAGAATAATCAAGTAAAACTAAGTGTCAGTTTCATTTTAATAAGTGTTCATCTTGAAATATTAATAACAATATAACAGTTACTCTAATTTTGTTTCATGAAAATCAGAAAAGATTTCACAACAAAGACATTTACTTGCTATAAAAGTATCAGCTATCAAACAGATAACAGAATGCATGCAGTAGGTGTGTACAACAGGCTTTTCACCAACATTCTGACCACATTCACATTCTGATAATTAGAGCCTTAGAAACTGATGTATATCAAATATGCTATAGTAGGCTTTATAGGGTTAATATCAGCTGTTCGTTGTGGTCAGAGAGCTTGCGTTGGGTCCACACCGATCTAGACGCTACACATGCACAGACTCCTCATTCAACAGTCTCTTTTACCAGCACTGAGCCCTAATTTAGCACATCTCCAGTCTCCCAAGAAGTGTCACGCTGCACCTTCCCATTTCCTTTGTACAGAAGTCAGTGTGCCTCCACCATTTTATCACATTCATATGGAAATGTGGAAGGAGCAGGCTGAAATATTCAGCTTAATGAGCGACAGTAAGTTCAGGTCTAAATAAGTAGAGCGAGTGATAGCACGACTGCTCGCGAAGCTTTATTCATCAAGAAAATAACTCTGACACCTCTGCACTGATCCAATGATGCACTAACAAAAAGAAATATAAGCTGCTGTTTATGTCAGACAGATGGTAATCAGAGGAGAATATGAAGGTTATTTTAATGATTAAATAAATGTGTTACTAATACATAAACTCTGAAAAGGATTTAAAAATGACCTCATCATTAAATCCCAACAGGCTCATTGGAAAACTTTTCTCCAAAAGCACACCCATACATACATAATACATACTTTTCTCCAGTTTTCAGCTGAGATGTACAATAGTGGCAGTAAAAGACCAACAACTTTTGTTGCTTTTCACACAAAATATGATTATTGTGGCTGATTTTTGATAAAAAAAATGATCAAATAAAGACTTATTTTGGCACGATTCTTTGCAAAATCCTCCCCAAAACATATTTGCCATAGTGCATGATTTGTCAGCTAATACATTTTGACAGTTGCATCACATAATCTGGTCCATATGTATGGATTTCTAATGTAGTAAACTTGCTTGGTAGCCCACCTGGTACGGCATTGCAGTTTCAATGCAGAGCACTCAGGTACAAGTATGAAACGTGAGTCATGATAAAAGAGCTCAAAAACATGACATAGTAGCCTCAGCAACTATGATTTTAGCGCATCTTACTAGACTTTTAATTTCTAAACAATTACATTCATCTGTTTCAGATAAAATGAACTTTTAGCACTATTTATTGGTCATTTCACTGTTGCAAAACATGCAAAAAGCAACATAATAATTACCACAGGCAAATTTTCCCAATGAACCTGGGTTGTTATGTCCATATTACTTGTGTGCTATATTCATATACAGACATACAATAGTTTGCGAGGAACAGACATACATACTTTCATTCACTAAAAAGCTTAACTTCTGTCCAAAATATTGATCTAAAATATTGTCTAAAATTCACACAAAAACACATTAAAACATTTTTTTCTTTTCATGTAATTTCTAATCAGGCACAGAGTATCCATAAAAAGTGGTCTCTGTCCGAGTTTGAGTCCTGGCTTCCAGTCTTTTCCTGATCCTCTTCCCCTCTTCTCCTCTTCTCCTATTGCATTCTGACTTTCCTTCAACTGTGCTGTTAAAATAAAGGCCAGAGTTTTCCTGCTCTTTGTATAGTAATGAGCATTTCTGTTTTTTTTTTACTTTTGTGGAATTGTTCACCCAAAAATGAAAACTTGCTACAAATTTACTAACCCTCAGGCCATCCAGTAGTTTGTTTCTTCATCAGATTTGGAAAAATTAGCATTACAG
Source organism: Cyprinus carpio (assembly GCF_018340385.1). Classification (NCBI taxonomy): domain Eukaryota; kingdom Metazoa; phylum Chordata; class Actinopteri; order Cypriniformes; family Cyprinidae; genus Cyprinus; species Cyprinus carpio. The sequence continues at coordinate 9,900,241 of NC_056598.1, forward strand.
TACATCACTTGCTCACCAGTGGATCCTCTGCGGAGAATGGGTGCCATCAGAATGAGAGTCCAAACAGTTTTAAACTGTCCATAATTCATAATAATGAATCCTCCAGTGAAAATGACCATCCCCTTTTGTCCTCTCACATCAATATCCACCAACACATTTGTTTAGAACTGTTTCGGACTGTTTTAACTTGTAAATGGTGCTTGATTTGTGCATATTTCTCTCCTGACATTATGGATAGAGGACTCAGTTTGAAGTTAAAAAATGCTCAGATAATGGATTTGTTTCTTAAAAACATGCAGCTTTTCACTTCACAAGATGTTAACTGATGGACTGGAGTGGTGTGGATTGTTGTGATGTTTTTAACAGCTGTTTGGGCTCTCATTCTGACGGCACCCATTCACTGCAGAGGATCCAGTGGTGAGCAAGTGACGCAATGCTATATTTCTCCAAATCTGATGAAGAAACAAACTCATCTACATCTTGGATGGTCTGGGGGTAAGTTAATATTCAGCAAATGTTCACGTTTGGGTGAACTATTCCTTTATAATTGATCTTATTTATCACTAAGAAGTGATTTGTTAGGAGTGTTTGGATAGCAAAGTCAGGAGAGGAAATGTGAATTGATCTGTATTGATTTGTTTTATATTGTAATTAGTATACTATTTTGGTTGCTTAATTGTTTCTTAATACCCTTGAAGAGAAGCATACTTCATTTCTTTTCTCACCATCTCACTTTACAATAAATGTTGTCATGGCAACTAACACCAATTGCCATGCCTGTTTTGTAAGTGAACAATCATTTCCACCACCTACACCGCTTTGTCATTTAGTCATTTCTCATGCATGGCACAAAAGTTACACTAATGAATTAATCTTACTGCTGGAAATAGAAAAGAGTATTGATGGGTGTTACAACAGAGATACAAATATACAACATAAATGACATCAGTTTTAAATCAGAAAGCTACAGTTGCTTGCTGGAATAAAATGATGCATAAGTGAATACTGGTTTGAAAAAGTTACAGAAAACTGGTAAGAACAGACGAAGGAAAAAGCACGGTTTGATCTGTGGTCAGAAGACCTAGAATCTGATCAGCACAAATAAAAGTATCCAGATGGACTGCACATCTTTCAGTATCAGTGGAAACGCTTTGCTGATGGACAGCTTGAGCACTTATTTAAGCAGCAGTGCAGTGATAGCTCTATAAACATCTCAAGGCCACGAGGCCAAGCGATGAGTGCTGAGACTGGCACGGATTCATCTTCATGTTGTCAGTCTCGTCTTGAGATGTTTCACGAAGCGAGCAACACCTTATTACCAAACATAAACAATGAAGTAAATGGCACAATTATCTGTTTTTTTGATCTACTTCCAGCCTTTCTCGTGTCTCTGACGCTCTTAGCTAATGCACAGAGACACTGCATTAGTCACACTCTGAGACTCAGCCGTGAATAGATTTACCAGCATGTCAATTACAGAGCGCACTTCACGCGGCTGCACGAGATGGAGGAAGCAGAAAGCTGTCCTTTATATTTTGTCTGCTCAGTGGTTGATTTAAAAAGCACAGGAGAAAAAGGTGAAACAAGGCCTCAATGGAGGACACGTTCATTCAAGTCCAACAAACAACAACAGATTTCATATTAACAGCAGAAACTGGCTGAAAGTGTCCAGCATATTGAAAAGTAAATACAGTATTCTGGTTACTATTTTTTTAGTATGTGAAAGAGGATGAGTTAAGCAGTAATAACTGTTTAAAATCAACACAAAATTAAAATTGTAAATGCATGTTATAGCGAACAATTCAAACACTTCTTTCTAGTAACGTAAACAGAGATCTGTTGAACACAGAAGATATTTTGAAGAATGCTGTTGATGGTAGCCATAGACTTCCATAGTATTTTTTTCATCATATAGAAGTCAATGGCTGGCCTACTATCTTTTGTTTCCATCAGTAAATAGACACTGATATAGGTTTGGTTCAACTTGATGATGAGTAAATGACTGAATTTTTATTTTTGGGTGAAATATCCGTTTAACATCCAATCAGCAACTGATGGATGAAAAAAAATAAAAAAATTTTCTTTTTCAATAATTCATTACTCTGATATATGCCACAAATCAGAAGTAAAGATTTGTCACCACTTCCATTTATACTATACTGTATTAAACATATCAACAACAAGTGCTGTTAGGAAAAAAATATATATTTTTGCATAATACCCTGGTTTATTCATCACATTAAAAATAGCCATATACTGTACAGGTCCTTCTCAAAAAATTAGCATATTGTGATAAAAGTTCATTATTTTCCATAATGTAATGATAAAATTAAACTTTCATATGTTTTAGACTCATTGCACACCAACTGACATATTTCAGGTCTTTTATTTTTTTAATACTGATGATTTTGGCATACAGCTCATGAAAACCCCAAATTCCTATCTCAAAAAATTAGCATATCATGAAAAGGTTCTCTAAACGAGCTATTAACCTAATCATCTGAATCAACTAATTAACTCTAAGAACCTGCAAAAGATTCCTGAGGCTTTTAAAAACTCGCAGCCTGGTTCATTACTCAAAACCGCAATCATGGGTAAGACTGCCGACCTGACTGCTGCCAGAAGGCCATCATTGACACCCTCAAGCGAGAGGGTAAGACACAGAAAGAAATTTCTGAACGAATAGGCTGTTCCCAGAGTGCTGTATCAAGGCACCTCAGTGGGAAGTCTGTGGGAAGGAAAAAGTGTGGGCAAAAAAACGCTGCACAACGAGAAGAGGTGACCGGACCCTGAGGAAGATTGTGGAGAAGGACCGATTCCAGACCTTGGGGGACCTGCGGAAGCAGTGGACTGAGTCTGGAGTAGAAACATCCAGAGCCACCGTGCACAGGCGTGTGCTTTTGAAACAGAAACAGCGGCAGAAGCGCCTGACCTGGGCTACAGAGAAGCAGCACTGGACTGTTGCTCAGTGGTCCAAAGTACTTTTTTCGGATGAAAGCAAATTTTGCATGTCATTCGGAAATCAAGGTGCCAGAGTCTGGAGGAAGACTGGGGAGAAGGAAATGCCAAAATGCCTGAAGTCCAGTGTCAAGTACCCACAGTCAGTGATGGTCTGGGGTGCCATGTCAGCTGCTGGTGTTGGTCCACTGTGTTTTATCAAGGGCAGGGTCAATGCAGCTAGCTATCAGGAGATTTTGGAGCACTTCATGCTTTTGGAGCACTTCAAGCTTTATGGAGATGAAGATTTCGTTTTTCAGCACGACCTGGCACCTGCTCACAGTGCCAAAACCACTGTTAAATGGTTTACTGACCATGGTATTACTGTGCTCAATTGGCCTGCCAACTCTCCTGACCTGAACCCCATAGAGAATCTGTGGGATATTGTGAAGAGAAAGTTGAGAGACACAAGACCCAACACTCTGGATGAGCTTAAGGCTGCTATCGAAGCATCCTGGGCCTCCATAACACCTCAGCAGTGCCACAGGCTGATTGCCTCCATGCCACGCCGCATTGAAGCAGTCATTTCTGCAAAAGGATTCCCGACCAAGTATTGAGTGCATAACTGAACATAATTATTTGAAGGTTGACTTTTTTTGTATTAAAAACACTTTTCTTTTATTGGTCGGATGAAATATGCTAATTTTTTGAGATAGGAATTTTTGGGTTTTCATGAGCTGTATGCCAAAATCATCAGTATTAAAACAATAAAAGACCTGAAATATTTCAGTTGGTGTGCAATGAATCTAAAATATATGAAAGTTTTTTTTTTATCATTACATTATGGAAAATAATGAACTTTTCTCACAATATGCTAATTTTTTGAGAAGGACATGTATATGCATAGAGCAATGAACTACTTCTACTGAAATTTGGGGGCTCATATTGTATTCAAATGAATATTCTTGTTACATAAATCTTACATGCTGAATGCAGTATTAAATTACTATGTAAGCAGCAAAATCTTTTTAGTTCACCAGCAGAACCTCTACTGCTGCATTTTTCAACATATGTATTATGTATTATTTATTGTTGGCAGAAAAAAGAAAAAAAATCTCAAACCTTCATCAAAAGCATAAGCCAAACACTCAAACAATTGTGGCATCAGGACAATGTGCTATTTTGAAAAGTGCAATTGCAAAACAGAAGAGGAATGGAGACAATACAAAGAACTCATCTAGGAATACCTCATTTATTGGTGCCAAAGCATGAATCGTTGCAGTGTAGAGTAAAACTCTGACCCTCGTCTCCCTATGAGTACAGCTGAAATGCCTGCGTGCTGAGGGCTCCACACCCCTTGTCCTCAGAGAAACTGTAGAAAGAGAGCTGCTGGCTCAAGAGAAGGATTTCACATGCTCTTCTAATCGGACAAAACACAGGTTTCTGATGAAATTTCACTGAATGTCATCATTGAACCGCCAAACCATTTTCCACTTGAAATATGGTTATTGCCTAAGTATGCTACAGTAATTCTTTGTAGTTGCCTAGGAATAACTGAATAGTTTTAACCTTCTGAAATGAATGTTAAAAGAGGAGAGAGTTAAACCCTATGAAGCCTACTGTATTACATTTGATATGCAAAGCTTTATGCAGATTTTTATAAACTAAATGTAAGAAAAGCTTTTATATTGTTAACAATATTTCAAGGCAGCCAGCCCCTTACTGGACTAAAGTAACTCAGGGTTACTTGATTATTCATACATATATTTAGAAATTTGTTAATTTGTATTTATTACTCTCTCAACCTTCATTGTATTGCATTGAATTATAAATCCAAAAAAACAAATGCAAACAAATACATAAATAAATATACAATTTAAATATCATCTTACCAAGACTTATTATTGGGAGAGATAACTAATATTTATTTGCATTTTGTCTAATTGGTCTGTTACACTGTTATAAAGACCTTGTTGATTTATATTACAAGCTATCAGATTTCATTTCATTTTTGCCATGTGAATATTACAAACTACACCAAATTGCATATTTTACTCTAAATAAAAATGACACATTTTTCTCCATATTGTCACAACTATACAATATGAGCTAAGCCTGATGTATCAAATATGATACTCAAAAAAACAAAAAAAACGGAATCAACAAAATAACATGACTACTACAAAATTAATTATTCATTCGATGTCCACAGTGTTCCTATACGTTTTGATAAATGATTCATTATGCAGTATTTCTAATCATTTATTATTGCAGGACTTAATTAAAATATATTTTTAAACTCATTTTATAAATTGTACAGCACATACACATCGGAATCCTGAGAGTAAAACATACAGCTGTGGTCATAAGTTTACATTCACCTTGCGGAATATGCAAAATACTAATAATTTAACAGGTATCATGACAAATTGCATGGTTTTTGTTTGTTTGTTTGTTTGTTTTTTAGTACTGCTCTAAAAGAGCTATTTTCACATAATGTTTATATAAAGTCCACAAGCCAAAATAACAGACAAATAAAAATAAATAAATAAATTAAATTAAAACCCCTTTCAAAGGTGTACATGTTATTATTTAGCTATTATTTTGTCTAGTGGATTATCTGTAATATGAAATAAACAGATATATGAAATAACTAATTTAGGTCAGGAATAAATTAAAAAACAACATGCAAAAAAATATCTGTAACTGTATATCCCACAATGCTCCACATATCCCTTGTTTTTGTGTCACAGTTGCGCAAACTCTTCACAAGTGTTTCCTCTGTATAGTGCTGCCCCCCTGTGACCTTTAGCAGATTTTACTACACGATCAATGCTGTGTAAGTATGCACTCTACTAATCGAACATTGATTAGCATTTTTTACATTAACATCTCTTCTACAGCTGCCTGAGAAACCGATTTTACCCTTCGACTGAGATGAAGGCTCTGTTTCCAAACATCCAAATTTCAGCCAGGCCAAATTGCTTCAATCAAAGAAATGATTATGTAAATCAGGAGCTTCATTGCTTAGCTGGAACAGATCATTACCACAGCAGGCGTTCTCTCAAGTCCAACTGTCCTTCTGAATCATTGGAAAATTATAAAGTGTTTATCCAGCAAACTCTATTAAACCATCAAAATGGAGAATTGCTTAATAGTGATGAGCTCACTCATTAACGACACATGCAAATGAAGGCAGGGCAGTTATTGGACCAAAGACTGGGATTTATATTTATTTATTTTTAAGAGATAGAACATTACGTGAATACAGTTAAGAAATCGATCTGTGATTCTCTGAACATATTTGCCACTTGCGTCTATTGTGCATTGCAGGTTTCAACATGAAATATATTTTATTTCAGTTTGTTGTATTGCCATTAATTAATTTATTTATTACCCCTTTAGACACCATTCCAGAGTATTTGTTTACATATTTAAAAATGCGAATTGTTTTATTCCATGTTTATGTGTCAGATTTGCATTTGCATTTTGCAGTTACATGAGGCAAAAGAAGTTTGAAACATCAAAACAGAACTGAAAAGCTTCTGTCTACAAATGGAGGCTTCAGTGATTCAATATATGATTCAATCTATGGTTTACATAATTAAATTTATGGGGGCAAAAAAAGTTTTTGTCTTTTATGATATAATTAATCAATATTACACAAGCAAGCATTGTGTTTTCCCCAAATATTAGCATGATCGCACATGTAATATTAACTCTTTCCCCGCCAGCGTTTCTGGAAAAAAATGGCCAACCACCTACAGCAATTTTGACTGCCCCCAGAATATTTTGTTGTATGAATATCAGAACATGCAATACATCCAAATAAAGAATTTTTTTTTTAATCAAATACTACATCTGGACCATATTTAGTACTAATCAAAGCAAAGATGCAATAGATTGTTTCCATCAGCACTCCCAAAGCTTACACAGTCCTTTAGCACTTCCTGGATTGACATTTCACTCAGTAACATTAGGCGGTTTTCATTTATATGCTGTTTACTGTTGATGATCGCATTATTTTTCAAATGCATACATACAAGATCGCTCGTTTCTGCATCTTCTTCGTCTGTGCTTTAGATCGAGTGATCCAGATTCATGCAAGAGACGCGTAAAGTATAACAGTGTATAAAATTCTGTGTTTGGCGTGGAAAAAGTTAATTTAAAGTAACGGTTCAATTAAGGAAGTTAATTTTTATCTCCAAGAAACTGGTGTTTTGTTTCTAAACAAATCAGCATTTTTGAATGAATCAATGCATTCATAAAGACGGTCACTTGCTTCATTTCTGAATGAATCAGCCATTTGAACGAATTTGTTGAATGGATCAGTGATCAGACTCATTTATTAAGACAGTGAATAGTGAATAGACGCCACCTACTGCTGGTCATAGTTTCATAATTAAAGTATCATTACATAAAAAAAAAAATTAAAAAAATAAATAATAATATATATATATATATATATATATATATATATATATATATATATATATTATATATATATATATATATATATATATATTGAATATTTCAATATTCAAAATATTAAAACACTAATCTCACAGGATTATGTACTTGTAATTGTAATGTAAATACATGTAAATGCTGCTTTAGATGCAACTTCTCTGCCACTTTTGCAGTGCAAAAAAAATATGTTGTTAATATTTATTTATTTGATTGGTAACAGCCTATAGTGTCTCATTATTCTAATCAAATTTGATTAAACGTAAGAATTTGACATCTAAGAAGGTTAGAAAAAATACTTTAATAAAAGTAAAAACGCCCCTGGAAATCAAAGGTGGAAAATACTGACTCTTAAAGGGGTCATCAGATGCGACATGCACTTTTACAAGTTTTTTTAATTGAAATGTGTGTTGGCATTATGTGTACACAACCATCCTATAAAGATAAAAATCCACCCAGTGTTTTTTTTTTTTTAAATCTCGTTAAATCATTTCCTCTTTCTCATATGAAGCTATTCTCAGATGCCTGTCTGTGTGACGTCACACAGACCCAGGCCCTCCCACGAATGTTGATTGACACTAGTGTTTTACCTGAGTGATCTGCCATCAGTCCGCCACTGTTTCGACGCCGGAGTAGATGTAGACGAGAATGTCTCTTAAGCGATTGAGGTGTTCTGTTGTTGGATGTAATAATGAACATAGCAGTCGTCATTTACTCCCGACATCTGAGCCGCTGAAGACGCAGTGAATTACGTTTGTTTTTTTGAAGCGAATGTATCCTCTGATCTACCTAAATACGTTTATGTTTGCACGAATCATTCGTGATCCAGCCTCACCTACAGAAGAAGTGAGTATAAGGTTCTTTTATGAATCTTTGCACATCGTCTATCCTAATAATGTGCTAATTAGCAAGTTCTGCGTCTAAAGTAAACAGTATCATGAGAACTGGCTCGTCACCACTCGGAAGAGATGGGCGGGGTGAACAGAGCTCATTAGCATTTAAAGGAACATGCACTAAAAAGGCTCGCTGAAAACAGAGCTGATTTTGATAGGGTAAAAATGGTGTTTTTTACAATACCATTGAGAAGTTTTAACCAAAGTATGTTATAGATTTTTCATTAAGACACTAAAGAATCATATCAACTTGTGGAAAATGGGCATCCGATGACCCCTTTAATGGAAAAATCAATTTCTGACAGACCAGGGGCAAAGAATATATGAAGAACATGAAAAGCTATCCATGACAGGTCTAAACCAGACAAGATACCAGCACAAAATATGATCTAATTATCGTTAACAACAAAATCCTAGAAAAAAAAAACGAAAAATTTTATTTTTTGTCAATATCACTTGCCCCTAATTGCAGCTCTAGGCTTAAAAATAAACACTGCAAACAAATGAGACTTAGTTACAAACTAAGTAGTGACCAAGCCTATAGTGTGAACTTTACATCACAATTTAAGAAAGAAATTATCAATATCTGGTGTAACCCCACTCTGGAGAAGAGAATACATTCAATATTTGTTGTTGATTTCAGTGTTATTTCCAATTAGAAATACAGTTTTTATTTTATATGCTAAAGTATTCAACCTGATTCAGTCAAGGGGGACTCTGGACACTCGTAATTATTTCTACACTGCTGATGAGGACACTGAGCCACTAATGAATGTCTTAAGGGTAACTCACAGTCCTCAGGCTTGTCCGATGGGAAGAGGGAAGTCTATTAGCTGAAACAGCTGATATGGCAGGACAAGTTTATACTCAAGTATATCTACTGTAACACTCCAGCTCACATAAACATGATCCTAAAGGTCCCAATATACAGTATTCCCAGCAAAAATACTAGTTTAATCTTTGCACATGTTTACCCAAACAACATAGCCATACTATAATATTCAACTGCTATTTACTGTCACATGCAATAATCCCACTCAAAAAATTTTTTTTATATACAACTCAACTGTACATTAGGAATTTTTCATATAAATGTGTCATGACAAATTTATTCAAATACACATATAAAATTAACAGTAAATAATCTTCCTCTGGTGTTTTTCAAGTGGCATCTTGATCGCAAGCATCTTTCTGTGGCTGAAACCCTGATCGAATGATTACATGAGACATGAACATTTCGGTACTGTATCTTTTAACACCTTTGATGTTCATTCATGTTTATTTTGTGCTATAACTTGTATTAAGGTGGAAGTGACTCACGCTTCATGTTGCTGCTTGAAATGAAGCAGCTACAACGATCTGTCACACCACATTTAAGAGCATATTTATTGTGTGCATTTTGTGAGAAAAAAAAATCTATAAAATCTGGGAGCTGAGACTTTGTTTCTTATCAGAAGTAAGCACAAAACTCTTTGCAATTCTTGCATGGTAAGTGCACTACAAATAATGTTGGGTGAAGGGGAAACCGCAGACTTGGCAACCCTGGCTTGAACTACGGGTGATTCATATAAGGTCAACCAGAACTCGTGTTGAGATTGTGTTAACACGTTATCACATTAACATCAACAACCCTAAATTCCCAAACACACAAGCTGCAATCTTACGTTTCAACTGCATGTTGCAATTTTACGTTTTGCAGTGCACAAATGGCTTTTGTTTATACTGATTTCATTTGGTTGCTAACAGCCTATTAGTGTCTCATTATTCTAATTGAATTTATTGATTAACTGTAAGAATTTGACATAAAAGTTGATGAATATGCACATCTAATAAGGTTAGAAAAAATTCCCTTTATAAAGGTAAGAATCCTCTTAAAATCAAAGGTGGCAAATATTAACCTTTAATGGAAAAGTTAATTTCTGTCACTGCTGTGAAATAACACCATACAGAATATGAATATGAAAAGCTTCGGGAGTCATCTGTTCATAACAGGTCTAAACCAGTCAAGATACCAGCACAAATACATTGTTTGATCAGTGCATCCCTACTTCATACAATACAGACTGCTTCAAAGCAGATTTACAGTATTATCAGTGTCAGTTTTTTAATTTTGTGATTTAGCAAACTGAGTTAATTAATGAGCCTGAAAGGTTTCAACATCAAAGAGGGTGGAGTAGCAGCGCACCAATGGCAGCTCAAAAGAGTTTTCAATAAAATTCACAACGACAAGCTGTTTCGAAACACACTGAAATGGACTTTGTTCTGACCAGATTTTGTTCAAAATGCCCATTTGTTCTTCAGACTTAAAGTATACAAGGGCTTTAAACAGTATCCAAATATGTGTTCTACAGGCTTTAACTGAATTCTCAAAGCTCTCTCACTGGTATGCTAATTCAACAGCACCCTAAAGCCAGATGCAACCAAAGCACTCACGGCTGTTCCAAAAAAATCCCTGGCATTTCTCCAGCTGGCTGGCACCAGTCTTGACCTTCCCAGAATTCCCTCAAAGAGCCCTGATGGTGGGCCACCTGCTGTTGCAATCGACTGCAAATTAACCAAGCATTATGGCCCCACAGCTCATATTTAAGGCAGGTTGAGTCATTACATCTCACACACTCATTCTAATGTGTTTGGCTAACAGGATATACTGAACAAGCCATTATAGATATACAATTAATCAAAAAATTACCAAGGCTAAAGGTATTGTGATTAGTAATTGTTAAAAGCCTTCCATTTAGACTGACCTCCTTTGCGTCAAAACTATTTATATATAATTAATAACGTCTAGCATACTACATACATAGAAGACTGAAGACTGAAGTAATGATGCTGAAAATTCAGCTTTGCATCACAGGAATAAATTACATTTTAAACTATATTAAAATAGAAAACTGTTATTTTAAATTGTAATAATATTTTACAATATTATGGTTTTTACTGGTTTTTTTTTCATGAAATAAATGCAGTCTTGATGAGCATAAGAGATTAAAAACATAAAAAATCTGACTGTTTACAAACTTTTTGAACAGTAGTGTATAAATTAATAATGAAACAGTACATTTATGGAGCATTTTATAGTACAGTACAAATAAAAGCTAGTTGTATAAATAACATACATAAAGAAAAAACATAATATGTTGACTTACAATATCACACTTAATATTTTCTCACACAATATAAATGGGTCTTTAAAATAAATCTAATGTTATATTTTAAGAATGGTGATTATCATATTTTGAAGTCTTGTCATTAAAAACTTTGAAAAAAAAAAAAAAAAACTATATATATACATATCCCGCACATGTGTGCTGTTGAACTGAATATTAGAACGGTTTTAATTCAGTCAAAGATATATAAATAGCACTTTCCTCTCAGTGCTCAAAGCATTCTGTAATTACTCTGCAGAACAATTAAAATAATTACATTTGTCATAATCATACAGGCTTATTACAGATATAGGATCATATTAAACTGTTCACTCTGATGTCAGTATCTATTTGCAGGTCTTAAAGGAATCATCTTGCTTCTTCCACAATCTGAGAAGACATGAAGGCAACCATGTATCCCTTGATTATTTCAGAGCTCTCGCCTGTTCCCAAGAGTGGCTTGCAGTACCCTAAATTGTTTAGATGGAAAAGCTGCCCAGAAATTGGCAAATGGGTAGTTTTTAGAGAGCAGAGTGAAAATAAATTCCCAGAGTGCCTGTGATTTGTTGCGTTTTTGCTGCAAACGGCACGTACCTGAAATTAATTAGTGGTGTTTGCTTATTACTGTCTGACTGCCATCTGATCAGAATATTTATGCAATGCATTATATTCAGATTTTAATAACATAGAGGCACGTGATTTAGAATAAAGATGCTACCCTTACCAGCCACAAACATCTTTCCTCCAACATGCAATACACTGCAAAAAATGCTTTTCTCACTTAGATTTTTTGTCTTGTTTCCAGCCAAAATATCTAAGAATTCTTAAATCAAGAAGGATTTTCTAGACAAATAAAAATTATTGTCTTGTTTTAAAAAAAAAATAAAAAAAATAAAAAGCAAAATAATCTGCCAGTGGGGTAAGCAAAATAATCTTGTTTTCTGTTTTACTGTAGATATTTTGGCTGAAACAAGATCTAAATCTAAGTAAGCATTTCTTGCAGTGCAGTGATAGACTGAGTGAGTCATTACCCTACTGTCTCAGAATGGATGTTCTTGTCATATAATCTATAAGAAATGTTGATCTATTGTATATCATGACCTTTGTGTTATAAAACTGTCACACTTCTTATATTGAGGAATTCTGTTTGTTTAGATATAGATTCTAAATGACTTTTAAGAATAAAGGTGTTCTGTGAACACTTTAAATAAACTTAAAATGCTGAATGAAAACAAAACTGACTGAGCCATCAGCTGAGCAAAAACCTATAGCACATAGAACATTGTGATTACACCTGGACCGTTTCTGTCATGAAAACTACCATTAGTAAGAAGTAGTTCATTTGTAAAAGGTTTCCTTTTGTGGACTCAATTGTTCTATCAATAATCCAGCACAAAACTGTGGAACCTTCAGGCACTTAGAATTATGTTTTGTCACATTGCCCATTTATTTGTCATAAAACCATGGAAACCATCGCCAGTGCAAAATAACAGCCGTAGCAAAAACCTTTCCTAAGCAAAAAATTAAACAGTACTTGAAAAACAAATAGAAGGCAAAGCTTCCTTAAATCTCTTTAGCTTCCACTAAAGGAATTATTCATCCAAAAATGAAAATTCTGGAAACTTTTACAGGTATTGAAATGCGTGGTAAATGAGTAAATGATGGCAGAACAATCAATTCTGGGTGAACTATTCCTTCAAGGTTATTGATTTGAACAGGAAGAGGGCAATAGAAAAGTGTGGATTTGGCGCCTATTGTATCAACTCATATATCTTTTACAGATGCTTATAAAGCTCCTGCTGATTTTAGAGAAAGGAAATTTCAAGTAACATGGAAACTGATTTGTTGTTTTTTTTTGTTTTGATAAACTGGATTCACACAGGCTGTAAAACAGAAGTGATATTTCCTCTCAACTCTTCAGATGAATCAGCACTCATTACGAGTTCATTAACTCAACTGCTGTTAGAGTGCAATTTCAAAGATTTATGGGGTGCCTGGGTTTTATTTCTCCTAATCAATTTCATCTTAATGGCAGTAAAACTGGAAGAAAACCTTTAGAAATAAAAGTTATTAATAGGGAAGCTGTTGCAAAGTACACACTACAACAATAATAATAAAAGAGGAGTTATCGACAGTGGCACAGCAGAGGTGAAGGGGGTCTGTGCAGGATGTAGAAAGCTCACTGGTAAAGCTTTACAGAAAAAAAATGAATAAGATAAAACCCAGTGAGAAGGTGAGTAAAAGAGAATAAAAAACATCACATTTACAAGGACATGCTTTGGTGAATCCTGCTACTGTATATCATTTAATACATTAAATAGTAAATCTTTTCAACTGAAAAGACACTTTCAATTCATATAATTTCCTTTCTGAATTACTAGATTTTAAACCTCTTTACACCTTTGAGAACATACTGTAATTAAAATGGACCCAAGAAAACCAATAATGATACAGAATTCTGTAAGTACATCATGAAATATTGCGTTAACTATTGGGCCAGTGGTTAACAGAAAATGTAAGTTCATAAATTGGATCAGTGGATTTACTAAGTATCAGAAACCACATTTACACAGACATTATTTTGATTACAGACCATGAAATACTTTGAAAAGCTAATGTTAATAATTACTTTGAGAACGTCTATGCCATGTTATGACATTTCAAATGTAAAAATGTTTAAGAAATTGCAGTTTTGACGGAAGATTCGTGGTGTTTCATTTAACTTTTTCTCATTTAAAAAGCTTTTTGTACGTTTAATGCTTGAGTGCAGATAAAAAATGTTGTTGTTGTTGAAAGGTCAGATACAGCAGAGAGTGACCAGGAGCATTTGAATGATTAATAATAAATGCGTAACCTGGTCAAAAAGATTCATTTAATGTTGTCTGAGTTATCTGAAACAATATTGTGAACTTTAGCACAAAAGCAAAACCCAAAAATACAATTTCTTAAGTTGATTCAAACCTGTATGAATTTAGAAATAGATATTTTGAAGAATGTGTGTAACCAAACAGTTGACAATCCCTATTATATACTATGGTTACACACTATATAACTGTTTGGTTACACACATTCATCAAAATAACTTATATTAAGAAGTTTATTAAAAAGTCATTGAAGTCAAATGCATAACGAGTCATTGAATGATTTATTCAACCACTTCAATTCAGCAATGAAACACCATTGCTACAGTTTTACTGCAGTTTTTGCAACCCAGGCTCACTGGAAATACGTGCCTCTAAATACATTTCTGCAACAGCGTTATTATCGTGTTGGAAATATCCCCTACATCAAACCCAACCCTAAACCTATCCGATAGTGTTAACAAATGCAAAACTGGTATAAAATGGATTTGTTGATGCAACAGTGCCATTTGAACTTCCTCATATGCAGTTTTGAACTGTTTTGTGAAACCGTAATTTCACGGGATTTTTACCCGAGCCCTTTACCTATATAAAAGCCCATACATATGAAGCTGGATATGTGACAACAACATTCAAAAGTATCAGTTTTCAAATGTTGCAGCATGTTAAAAAAGTTTTGAATTCATGACATGATATTCCTTAAGTAATTGTGTGAAATTAGGCTTTATTAATCAAAACTGTGGACCTGTAAATCATACTTTGTGTGAAAAGGAATAAAAGTTGTCAGAGTTTTACTGCCCGTAGTGTTTATTTCAACTGGAAACTGCAGCGATTCGTATGTATAGGTATGTTTTTTCAGTTTTGCAGAAATGTATTTAGAGGCATATATTTCCAAAGAGCCTATGTTAACTTTTTGGAACTATTTTTTGTCAGAGCATAAAACAAATTAACTGACAATGTTGCGTCTAAAATGTAAGCTACTCAACATTAATGTCTGTATAATTTCAAAAACACTCCAAATATAGTTTTATACTTAAATAATAGTCCATTTTCAGTGCATCACAGGATGATTAGCTCATTCTCTCATTTAAAAAAAATACTTCAGTAAAGTCTAGTACCTTCATGCTTCAAACCCAAGTTTATTTTGCTGTGATTTATATCAGAGCCAGCTGCTTTGGTTAAGTTTTTTTCTCTCTCTCTCTCTCGAAGACTTAAAAACTGTACAGAAAAAAATTAATATGAGAAATTCTTCTGGAGCCAAGGCCGCTGAAAAAAGTAGGCAGTCATTCAGTACACTTATTGATGCAAAGCTCAGAATTTTTCCATATATAACTGTCTTTAAAGGATTCAGCTATAAAATATGAATCTTTTAAAATCATAAAAGCATTTATAAATGGCATAGACAAAAAATTACCTAAACCCAAAAAGACATGACTCACTATCCAGAAGATGATGTGCATGAAATCACATTTAATGTCATTGGCTAAATCTCACTTTGAGTTTCATGGCTTTGTATAATTGCCACTAATTGTTCACATGAAAACTGTGAGGGCCATTTTGTACTGCACCAAACAATTCCAGCCATATTACTCATGTTTCAATAGCGGAGTAGATAAATAGCAAGAATGCTTTAGAAAATAAAATACTTTCCAAGTTCCCATGTCCTTTTTTTGACATACAAGAGCATTAAACAGTCCAAATCAAATGTACAAAAACAGCAGCCATCTCAAGAGACTACAACATTGTGTAGATTTTTAATAGCTTCTTCCATGCATGGTCATACTCTTATTGAAAAAAAAAGTTTATCTTCACAATCTTCACAAATGTAATCATTCATTTCAGAAATGTGAATTTTGGCTGACATCACCAAGCCGTAATATTTTTCAACTCCTCCACCTACCTACTCCCATCCATTTGCCTGAGAAATCACTTTTTATGACCCAATCAGTCTCTGATGGGTAAAGTCATACTGTGGGATTTTTTTAATATCTTGTTTTTCGGAAAATAAGTGAAATAGGTGCGCGAACCCACACATTAACCCAACTCAACAATGCGTGAAAATGTACATGCAGATTTTCCGTCAAAAACAGAGGAGAGGTTCAAAATGCCAAAGCACAAAACAGCATAAAAATGATACAGCAGTAGACGGAATGCTAAAAAGAGGGACTGTAACATTCCTTGTAAAGGAAAAAGAAAAAAAAAATTCAAGACTTGAACAAATCCTGCCTGACCAGTTCACCTTGCTGTGTAACTAAATTAAATTACTCTATGGGAGTCTAGGACCTGCTGACCAAAACATTTCCTCCAGATAGTTGGAAGTGACACTTTCTCCGGAGAGACTGCCACGGCAGGTGGTGGTTTACCACAGTCTCTCTAGTACTGTAGAAAGATTCCCTGCAGAACTTGTAGATGCTGTTACCTGCTTCTCTGAGATGAGCCAGAGCTTATTCTCCCAAAATCTTTATATTCTACAAAACCTTTCTCACCATTTAACAAAAAGTGCTGCAGGTGTATTATTGTCCTAGACATATTCTGCATGATGGGCTCTAAAAGTCTGAGATTTTCTCAGATCAAAAAAAAAAAAAGTTTTCACTCAGACTTTTGTAACCTACTGTAATTTTAAAAGAAATAATTCAGCCAAAAATTAAATTTTGCTGAATTGCTCAAGCCATCCAAGTAAATTTCTTCATGGGAACAAATTTGGAGAAATTTAGCATTCCATCACTTGCTCACCACTGGATCCTCTGCAGTGAATGGGTGCCGTCAGAATGAGAGTCCAAACAGCTGATAAAAACATCACAATAATCCACACCACTCCAGTCCATTGGTTAGTTAAAAAAATGTTGAGTTTGTAGTTGTAGTTAATCAATCCATCATTAGGCATTTTGTCTTTAAAGGGGTCATATGACATTGCTAAAAAGAACATTATTTTGTGTAATGAAATGTTTTTATGTGGTTTAAGGTTAAAAAAAAAACATTATTTTCCACATAATGTACATTATTGTTTCTCCTCTATGCCCCGCCTTTCTGAAGCGCGTCAATTTTTAAAAAGCTCATCGTTCTGATTGGTCAGCTATCCAGTGCATTGTGATTGGCCGAATGCCTCAAGCGTGTGACGGAAATGTTACGCCCCTTACCATACTGTGATGCCGTCTCCCGGCACGACGAGACAAAACCAATAAAGTTATTACAAACGAGGCATTTGTTGCATCCAGTGGGGACATAATAACTGATTATAATGACTTATACTGTCTTTTTAGGCGTTGTGTATTGCGCTGTGTAAACATAAAAACATGTCTTCATTTGTGATCAGAGAAACGACAAACAACAAGCCATACTCTACACTGCTCAAAACTCACGTTTGAATCGTCAGTGGCAAATTCTTTAAATATGAAAACATTCTTATAGGCTCTGAGTCAGAAGCGCCAGACTGTCCTTGCAAAGTTGGAACTACCCCACTTTATAGAAACAGCCACCGGCATTGTAGGCTACTTTTTTAGGAAAAAGTCCTCGTTCTCCATAAAATGCACTGCACGCATCTGAATATTAGGGTTGAACTGTTCTGGAATAGTGTTGTAAATTCAACTTAACCAATGATTTCTAGTCGTGTCCTCTTTTGGAAGGCTAAACCAAATAGTTTCACTTTCACAACAAAACACACAGCGTCTCCACGACATGGCGGCAGCAGCAACTTTAAAACAGTGAGAATCAAAGTCACGCCTTCTTTCTTTGCATGAACATTTGGGCAGCATTATGCAGATCTTGCCACATCGTGATGTAGACATGTGGAGGCGTGTTAGAATGAGCAGTTTTAGGGGGGTGTGGTTGGCTCTTAACTTTTATAAAGAATATATCTTTGGATTTGAGACTTTAGTC
Source organism: Cyprinus carpio (assembly GCF_018340385.1). Taxonomy (NCBI): domain Eukaryota; kingdom Metazoa; phylum Chordata; class Actinopteri; order Cypriniformes; family Cyprinidae; genus Cyprinus; species Cyprinus carpio. The sequence continues at coordinate 9,918,421 of NC_056598.1, forward strand.
TTTGCAACTTTACAGATCTTCTTTATGCACCAAGAGCTTGTAACACTCCAAAGAGAAAGGAAAAATTTAAATCACATCATATAACCCCTTTAAATCAAATGCATAATCCATAATAACACTTCATCAAATGAAAAGTCCATTCCCTGTTGTCCTCTCAAATCAAAATTCACAAACATATTTGTTTAGAACTTTTTTGTACTGTTTTTCCTTATAAACTGAGCTTGAGCTGTGCATACTGTATCTATCTCCATACAATGGTAAAAAGCAATATTAATTATAGAGGAACCATGTTTTAGCCAGAAGCAAAGGTCTAAAGCTAAAAATTGTCTTTGTGATGGATTTATTACAAACATGCAGTATTTTGCTTGACAAGACATTAACTGATGGACGGAAGTCACGTTACTTAAATTTTGACTAACTTCTTGGGCACCAAATCTACAAAGAAATCTCAGACTTTATTGGTTAAAATAATTACCTTAGACCTTAGATTAATTTCCCAGCACTGACTGAAGGAGGTTTGTACTTTCTACATAAAAAACTACAAGGCAGGAAAGCAATTCTAGAAAGGAAACTAAAGCACTGCATACCAATGTAGAACAACTCACTCAGAAGCTGCATGAAACTGCATACAGTTCTGTACATATGGTAGGAACATAAAGTTTAATTCATATTGACCTACTTGCATTAACGGAAATAGCAAACACAATTTCAGAAGTGAAATGACTGACAATGCATGTCAAGTTTTCTGTTAAGTAGTTTGTGCATTAAGGGAAAGCACAGGCCTCTCAGCAGACTACAGTAAGTGTGCTTCTGTAGCCCATTACTCTGAGTGGCTAAAAGCTAAATGGATGCTCTGATGCATTAAAATTGTTGACTCGCTGATACTTACAATATGGTACACGGTGTTTATTTTGCTGATTACTCTGATTTTATATTAGATAAATGTGTGATAGAGAGGTATTAATTTTGACTAGCGTAACTGGGTGAGCTTTTCTAGTATATGTTTACACAATGTACAGTACTATAATAGCATTAAGCACAGTGCTGTAAATCCACAGGCATCCAAATAAAATTAATTGTTAATTTAAACTTATTTTTAAGAAACAAAGCTCAGAATTAGCAAATTACATTTAAACTTTAGTCTAAGACAAACAAGATGATTGTTAAAAGCAATGAATAAAAATAGCGCTGAATGTTAAAGTTCACATGAAATCAAAATTGTGGTTTTGATCACACTTTATTTTAAGGTCCTCGCTAAATTCTCACTATTAACAAACCGTTAACTATGACTTTTGCCTCAATAAACTCCTAATTTGCTGCTTATTAATAGTTAGTAAGGTAGTTGTTAAAGGGTTTGTTCACCCAAAAATGAAAATTAGTCCATGTTTTACTCACCCTCGTGTATTTGTATTTATTTTTTTTGGTGAATGTTTTAAGAGTTATATAAAAATTATCCTAACTCTTCCCAGCTTTAGAATAGCAGTAGGCAAGTGTTTTTGTTCAACAGTCCAAAAGTAGTTAAATAAAGCGCTTCCATCCATATTAAAATGTGCATCATACAGCTTTGAGGGTGAATAAAGGCCTCCTGTAGTGAATCCATGCATTTTTGTAAGAAAATTGTCCATATTTAAAACGATATAAATGCCTTTTTCTCACTTCTCCTAACTGTCGTAGGCAGAAGTCATTCTGGCGGATGATGTAAGACGTACTATAAGTGTAGCGCACACAGCGGTGATACAGGACGAAAGCAGAAGCACGGAGAGAGTGCAAAACAAAATGCCAGTCATGAATTAGAAGCACAATACAAAGATTTATAAAGAAAAATGTCAGAGGATTTCGATATATACCAAAGGGGAGACTTGTTTTCCTTCTTAAAGTAAAGAAAACTTTGCTTTCTTTGCTCCTGTGCAAAACAAACACCTGCCTACTCCCATTATAACACCTGGAACAGCCAGGACAAAAAAACTCTGATTAGATTCGACTGAAAGAGTAAAAAAGTCATATACTTACAGGATGCCATGAGGGTGAGTAAAACATGGTGTAATTTTCATTTTTGGGTGAACTAACCCTTTTAAATTTATGTATTGGGTAGGATTAGGGATGTAGGCATGCTAATAAGCAACTAGTTAATAGCTATAATTGGTTCCTATATTTAAGTGTTATCGAGTTTTTTGTTTGTTTGTTTTTTTGGCTTTTAGTATGAATATGTTAGCCTTAAGGTTATCTATAAGCTAGTGTGCTCAAAAACAATGACAAAATTCACATTTAGAAGATATAAGCATTAAAAACATACAGTTATTCTGGCCAATTAAATTAATCTGAAGCATCATGCCCCTAGACTATAAACAGACACTGAAGCTGTGGTTGAAATCGGTCACTTGTTCTCTGAATTACTATATTTTTTACATATGTACATACTATATTTTTATAACAGCACTTTTAGAAAACTACAGATCGGTATCCCTTCTTGCATTCATTGTAAAGACACTTGAGTGAGTTGTGTTCAAACAACTCTCTATGTTTCTTGCACAGAACAACCTCCTGGACAACAACCAATCTGGATTCAAAAGTGGACACTCAACTGAGACTGCCCTGCTCTCGGTTACTGAAGCCCTGTGACTGGCAAGAGCAACTTCCAAATCCTCAGAACTCATCTTGCTGGATCTGTCTGCTGCTTTTGTCACAGTTAACCACCAGATCCTCCTCTCCACCCTCATAAAGATGGGCATCTCATGAAGTTCAAGTCTTACCTCTCAGGTAGGTCTTTCAGGGTGTCTTGGAACGGTGAGGTTTCAAAGTCACAACTTGTTGCTACTGGGGTTCCTCAAGGCTCAGTGCTTGGACCACTTCTCTTCTCCATCTACATGTCATCTTTAGGAACTGTCATTCAGATACTGATACTTCTCATTCTAGCCAGATGATCCAATAGTAGCTTTTCACATAGTTTCACATAGTTCGTCAACTATGACTCCTTCCAGGACAGCCAGGAACCTTGGAGTTGTGATTGATGATCAGTTAAGCTTCACAGACCATATTGCATCAACAGCCCAGTCCTGCAGATTTGCCTTATACAACATTAGGAAGATTTTCCTTGTCCAAGCTCGTTCTCTCCAGACTGGACTATTGTTATGTTCTGTTGGCGGGCCTTCCCGCATGTACTATCAAGCCTCTGCAACTGATTCAAAATGCAGCAGCGAGAGTGGTCTTCAACGAGCCAAAGAAAGCTCACATCACACCTCTTTTCATCAGCTGGCACTGGCTGCCAATAACCGCTCGCATCAAATATAAGGTACTGATGTTTGCCTACAAGGCAACCACTGGCGCTGCACCAATATACCTAAACTCGCTAGTTCAGACCTACGCATCCTCCAGGCTTGCGTTCTGCAAGTGAACGACACCTCGTGGTGCCATTCCAAAGAGGCACAAAATCACTCCCACTGACCTTTTCCTGGACTGTTTCCTGCTGGTGGAATGACCTACCGATCTCAAGCCAAGCAGGTGAGTCTTCTTTTCAATAAACATCTAAAGACACATCTTTTTTGCCATCACCTGACCACTTAATACTAGCACTTACGTATTCTATTTATTCTATTCTATTCTATTCTATTCTATTCTATTCTATTATCTCATTTATTAAAAAAAAAATGCTTTGCTATGTGCACTGTGCTAGACTAAATGAGACTTGTCACATCACTTATATATTGTTGCTCTCTCGGTCTGATTGCTTCTATTTTGGAAGTGGCTTTTTTGATAAAAGCGTCTGCTAAATGATTAAATGTAAATGTAAATATTTTATATGGTGAAAGGCACATAGTGCACTATATAGGGTATAGGAAATGATGGAATGAGAAAAACGGTCAGACAAACTCAGTTTTAGAAACAGCACTGACCCAGTGGACCTTTAAAGAAAATATCCAAGTTCAGTAAACAACAAGAAAATGAACCTTGCAATATTGAATGATTTGATTCTGCTGCTGTAACATTGTTTAATTCTTGATTCTGACTCAAAAGTTCCAAGATATAACTGCAATGTAAACTAGTTCCTGTTTTGTTGATTATCACTTAGCAAATCATTATATTCTAAGGATTGTAATAAGCTTTAAAATTAACTGATCTTCAAAGAGCAGCTAAGCCTCCCATAACAAAAAACAAAAGAATATTCGAGCATATATATGAAGTTACAAAGAATGTGCACTTTTAATATCAGTGGAAACAGCAGTTTGCATCCTTGCCATATTGCGATTTCAAGTTACACATTCATTTTCAATAATTCATAGGATGTTTATTAATTATTCCTTACTAATGGCAAATCACAAATGCACTTTCAATTGAACAGTAGCTCACTCAAGATATCTTGATAACATCACAATGTGAGTATTTAAAAATGTGAGGAAATACAGCATAAGCATTATGATATTATTAGAGGATAAGTGCAACCTCTACCTCCCAGACTGCGATTTGTTTAGCTTAAAGCAAGCAAGCATACAAACAAACAAACAAACAAATAAATAAATAAATGAACAGTAGATTAATACATTTAAAAAGAAATAAAATAATATATAAAGTGCAATCTCCTGGACGGCAAATATATTGCAGATAGGCTAAGAAATAGAAATGAACTGAATTCAAAATATACTCTCTGAAAACAAGCCTTAATATCTTATGCAGTTTGCTTCTTAATTAAATTTATCTTGTTTTAAGGATGGCTGGTTATTTTTACGGAAAAGATTAATAAAAAAAATACTATACTGCAGTGCAGTGTACAGTGGTAATGAATAATGCATTTGTATTCAAAAGGTTCAGCCACCTTCAGGACAAGAGTCATGTGTAGAAAACGTTACCGCAGTCCATTATTAAATTACAGCTATTACTAATTGCAAATTCACAGACCAAAATGATTGGAAAATATGTAGTGAAAATGTATACAATTACAGTAAAATTATTAGTGTTGGAATCTTTGAAAATGAACTACAGTACAGTACTTTGTCAGGCGTTAATAAGAGTTTAATCTTCGTTTTCTTTGATTTAATATAAACTCAGTTCTATTATAAGATTGGTACGCTAGAGAGTCCAATCCAAAGAAACGATAGAGAGGTTTTGTAATCCTAACTAACTTGAGAGAAACCTTTTAGAGCACAACAGTTATCTGACATCTCAGACACCTTTCATGTATCATTTGCATTCAGGGATTTCTCTGCCTTTAGAGTTGCATTTCAAATGACATTTTCTGTTATACATTATCTATTATAAAACTATGTAATACTTCTAAAGAAGTAGGTAGCATATATAAAGTATGTAAATATGAAAAATTCAAGAAATTTTATGAGACATGAGCAAAGGAACATCAGCTGCAGTCACTGAACCACAAATAAACAATCAATCTGTGGTACAACATGTAACAAGAGAAGCTAAAATTATGAAGATGAATAATATGGTCAAGATAATAAAATGGTAGTTACATATAGTTAATGTGATCAATGCACGTCTCACTTGGAAACACACTAAACAAATGGTATACAAAACAAAACAGTAACTTTTTTCAGATTTTTTTTTGTTCAACACTACCAAAGTTCATGCATGTTCAAGAAAAACAAAAAAAAAAACTTACAATATATAGTCTCTGTATTCTGGACAGCTTCCTGGTCTTCATGCTGAGATGCTGTCGGTGGACAGCAGCTTGTCTGAGGAAGTGTGTGGGAGAAATGCGGCCCAGGTCACGGGCTGAAGATCGTTTAATGGTGACGACACACCCCAGCTTTAAGTGCACCTGATCCGGATCCCAACCACACACTGAGACTCAGCACTAACCCTGCCAGCTACTCTCTTTAGAGGCTTCCCCAATGTCTGAGTGTGTGTGTTCGTCTCTGTCTGTGATCTGGGTTTCACTCTGGATAACTGAACGATGTGTTTGCACGAGCTCTATCACTGTCTGCTACTCTCTTTAGCTTTTTTTTCTGTGAGCAACAGACTGAAATTCATTTACTTCTGGGGCGCTGCGTGCCAAGACAAATGCTCTTTATTTGGGCAGTTTGGCAAGACTGCCCCAGCTTTTCGTTCCTCTCGTGAACTTGCAGGTAACTTTTTCGTAAGCCATTCCCTGTACTTTACCACACCATCTCCTTTCACTCAGGCTTTTATCTGTCTGCACCACAAAAACAGGACAAACGATCATGAAATCAGTATATTTACCCACTAGAAGCCAAAAATGTGGGTGGGATGATAATAGTGCTGTACAGAACAGGTCAAAATCATCAAATCACAAAATAAAATGCACCTCTATGACTAATAAACATTCACTTCTTATTATTTGGCTTAGTTTCATAAATAAAATATCCAGTATCTTTGATAGTACACTTTAGACATTCTACTAACTATAAGTAACTTTGCAACTACATTTCAACCTAGAGTCATCAGAGTATTAGTAAACTGGTTAACATCTGCTATCAGTTTATTTTAAAGGTCCTCCAACAGACATTCTACTGACTAAAACTTTACAAGTACATGTCAACTTATTCTACCAACACTAACCTAAAAGTTTACTACTGAGAGTTACTGTAGTAGAAATGTATTGTAGTAGGAATATGTTTATTTTTTTTTAAGTTGACAGGGACATTGTACATTAATAAAACATTCCTGTCAATGTACCAGAATTAGCCAAGGGCTATTTTTCCTCTGTAGTCCCTAGTCAAGATGTTACAAGTCACCCTAAAAGAAAATTTAATTAAAAATACATACTAGAAAATGTAATAATTACATAGTACAAATCATACAGTAGTCTATTAAAAACAATAGGATCAAATAAAGACAATGCAAACAACATACAAACAATAATAAGAAAATAACATTCTAGTGTTGACAAATCTGAGTACTAATTAACCAATTCTTCAATTGAACCCTAAATAAAGCATATGTGTCTAGATCGCTTATTTGTCGGAATAGTATTCCATTCTTGTGCAGCTTTGACAGAAAAAGCAGACTAACTAAAAATACTTTGTCTAAGCAGTATGTTTAATTAATAAGAGTTAGCTGACATGTATAGATGCAAAATTACTTATAGTTAGTAGTAGTAGTATGTCTAAAGTGGAATATTTAATAAAAAAATAAAAAATAAAAAAAGTAACCTAATATGCTTCTGGAATTTTACTGCTAATCTGTTCCAGTACAAAAACGTTCAATTTTACTAGCGAGCGAACATCTATAAATATAATTTTTTACACGCTAGACTTGCAAAATTTTAGCAATGGTGGTAATATGACGTCACACTCATGTTTTTTTTTTTTAAACATAATATACACATATATAATAAACATATATCCAAAATGTAAAAATACTGAATCTTGCACTTTCTTTCAATGCTACAAACCTGCAGCTTTAAATTGTTTCTTGTGACATTCAGCCAAGTATGGTGACCCATACTCAGAATTAGTGCTCTGCATTTAACCCATCCGAAGTGCACACACACAGAGCAGTGAACACACACACACACTGTGAACACCACACCCGGAGCAGTGGGCAGCCATTTTTTTTTATGCTGCGGCGCCCGGGGAGCAGTTGGGGGTTCGATGCCTTGCTCAAGGGCACCTAAGTCGTGGTATTGAAGGTATTGGGTTTTGATGACTTGCAGTTCATCTAAGAGGTCTCAACGTGACGCATCAATTTTTTGTTGGTAACATATTTATATGATACAAATTTGCAGTTCACTAAACTTGAATTTTGGAACGCAGCGAATTTTTTTTAGCATTTTGTGTTTACCCTTAACAGCCATGAAACCTTTCAGTCTGCAAAGATAAAGTCTTTTTAGCCGTTTCATTAATTAAACATATATTTAGACCAAGATGGAGGCGCGTACACATCGCGAGGCTCAGTATCTCTCCAGTTTTTGCAATTTTGCAGGAGTTCACTTCCACCATTATAACTGCAGTCTATATTCTACCGGATGCTAATAACAAGCTTGCTTTGAGCGAACTTCACGCGGCCATTAATAAACAACAGACTGCTCACCAGGAGGCTGATTTTATTGTCGTGGGTGATTTTAATCACTCCAAATTAAAGACAGTGCTCCCCGAATTCCATCAGCATGTTTCCTGCCACACCAGAGGAGACAAAACTTTGGATCATGTTTACACAAACACTGATGGAGCTTACATCGCAACCCCCCCTCCCCCACCTCGGACAGTCTGATCACCTTTCTTTGTTTCTCATCTCTAATTATTCACCCCTCATCAACCGTGTGAAGCCATCAGTGAGGACCATCAGTGTGGCCAACTGGAGTAGACTCTTTACTTCAGGACAGATTTCAATACACGGACTGGAGTATGTTTGCTTCTCAGGCTGCCTGTGGCTCTCACACGGACATTGACATTGATATCTATACCTCCTCTGTACTGGATTACATCAACACCACCATTGACAGTGTTACAACAGAAAAACAGATCACAACATACCCTAATCAGAAGCCAAGGATGAACAAGGAGGTGCGACTCCTGCTAAAAGCCCGGAACACTGCCTTCAGGTCAGATGACGCTCAGGCCTACAGCAAATCCAGGGCAAGCCTGAAGAGGGGCATCAAAAAGGCCAAGTACTGCTACAAGCTGAAGGTAGAGGAACCTGGTTTGACCTGTTCCTCATACAAATGCTTGCAAAGAATATAGTATAGTGCAGGAGTTGTATGGACTACTTTCACAATTTGTTGTCTTTTTAGAGCTTGACAGTATAAATCTCCATCCAATTTCCTTGCAAGGAAAACAGAAGCTCTGACATTCTATCTCTCTGTGTTTCCTGGAGGAATGAACATAATACACAACTGAAAGATAAGAATTTTTAGATGAACTATCCCTTTGAAACTTTAAGATGTATACAGGCCTGTCTGTTCGTCTGCATGTGTAAGTGTATATGGTATATACCTGCTAATGTAAAACTAATTGACCTTTCTCATGTACCATCAAGTTGACTCGTGAAACCCCTGCTGAGTGGATCAGGGACACATGAGAACAGTATCGGCCTTCATCAGGTCAACGGTGTCCAGACTCTGACAGCCACAGATCAACACTCACAAACACACACACACACACACACACACGCTTAGTGTGTCAGGGAAACTTGTTCAAACTGTTTCACCAGCATCAGCACCAAACCACTTACCAATCCATTAGGCTTCATTTACACTTCAGCATGTATCAGCACATCTAAACGCACTGATAAGCTCCTGCTAACCCCTTGACTTCAGCTGGTGAGTTCTGCTAATGCAGATGCCACAAATTCATTGCAGTTGAAAGAGAAGAGTTTACTCACAGGCATTAGTGCACTGCATGAGCCGAAGGTGAGAGCTACTCCATGATGATGGAGAACTTAAAACCGGATGAAATGTGTTGTTTTGCTATTTTATTTAGGAAGAAGTGAGCTGAGTATGTGAGCTAAAAATTTATCTCCTTCAATGCAAATCTATATTATTTTTTTTCATCAGTTTAAGCGTATACAAGGTGAAAACGGTATATCTGATCACTTAGAAAATTAATAGCACATCTCTGCTCAACAAACTGCATTTTACAAAAAAATTCAGTCAAGACATGAAAATGAATTTTATGACTGAGTATTGAGTATGCAAAAAAAATGGTGAATCTTTTTTTTTACCAATACATTGAAACAAACTATCTCTGAAAGCACAGACTCACAGTAAAGAAACTTGACTTCCCATCACTATCATTCTTGTCTGTAGCACAAACAGTGTTCAAGTTATAATACAGTCACCTAACAACTACTGTATAGTAAAACAAATTCAGAGCTAGAGATTCATTGCTCGTTCTCAGAACAAGCAATAGAAAAGCAATTTCTGTTTTTATAAAAGTGATAATGCGAAAAGTATGTAAGTAAGTAAGAAATAAACATAGATTGCCCCAAGGCCCACTTTTGCGTAGAACCACTTTCTAACATCACAGACTCAGGATCTGCTGTTTGTTCAAAAGATGTGTCCAAATCACTGCTATAGAACTAGCAACGCCAGTGTTGAATCTTTTCCAAGAAATGAACACGACTATGTGACAATGCAATAAAACAATACTTCAATAAACCCAAAGTACATATTGAGTAAATTTTTAGCACATTTTAGTCACAGTATTGCCAGTAACCATCTTTTGGACTATTGCACCAACAAAACATGGTATGGTGTTTTGTTCCATTTCAATGAATCAGTGTTTTTGAACAAACTGTTGAGTGAATGATTCAATAGATACACGCAAACAGATGAACATCAATGAACAACATAAATAATGCTGTTTCTTCCTATTGAATCAATGTTTTTGAACAAACTAACTGAGTGAATGATTCAATGACTGATTCATATTAAAAGTGGGACTTACTCACTTATTTGAATATAGCAGCCGTATCACCCTGTAGCCTAGTGGTTCTCAAATGCGGCCCACCATGCTGAACACAATTAAATTTTAAATTTTCAGTTTTACAATTCATTTTAGTATTTACATTAATTAAAAGATTTACTAAACCAATATAAGCTATAATGATTTTGTTATGTAAAATCATTTTGTTTTTCATATACAGAATTATTTTCAGACATGAGCAGACCTGTACTCACGTAATTAACGTTAAGCATTTAACGAACACTTACAAGTGAGTGCTTTGGCAGAATTCAATTCAAATAGTCATCAGCAGCCATTAGTTTGGTAAAATTGAGCACCAGAATGGTCAAATTCATTATTAAGGGAGAAAAACAAAATGTGGAAAATGCCAGCGAAGGAAGACATACAAACAAGAAGTGTTGCGGTATCAGCAGTGAAGGTAGGAGAGACTTTCGGTTTGCCCCGCCACTCACTTCAAAATGTTCAGGCCAAAGCAAACACCCATACTATGCAGCAAACATCCTTAATTATCCTCAGATAATTAAATTTGAAATGTTTTCCATATTTGGATCAACATAGGCTACATTTGTGAATGCACATTTTCTGCAATGTCATGCGTCTTACAGACTGAAATTTACAATTGCAACTTCATTGTGCTATTACTCATTTCAAGCTGAATTTCACAAAATTGGTCAGCTTCCGACAGCATCAGGTGTTTTATTAATGGTGAGTAGAATTATTTATTTATTTATTTATTTCAATGAATGTAATCGATTATATATCATAATATTTAGGCTATAATATTATAAATCTGGTTGGTTTGTATTGGTGACGTAATATGTAAATGATGTGCGTGTGGCTCGTGAGACTTGCAATTGGACCATAGTGTGGGCCAGTTGAAAAAAAGGTTGAGAACCACTGCTGCAGCCCAAGACTGGTTGCCCACTGAAGCTTAGCAGGGTTGAGCTGGTCAGTACCTGGATGGGAGACCTCCTGGGAAAACTAGGTTGCTGCTGGAAGAGGTGTTAGTGAGGCCAGCAGGGGGTGCTCACCCTGTGGTCTGTGTGGGTCCTAGTGCCCCAGTGTAGTGATGGGGACACTATACTGACAACAAGCACCATCCTTTGGATGAGATGTTAAACCGAGGTCCTGACTCTCTGTGGTCATTAAAAATCCCAGGATGTCTTTCGAAAAGAGTAGAGGTGTGACCTCTGCATCCTGGGCAAAATTGCCCATTGGCCTCTGACCATCATGGCCTTGTGGCGAGAGAAGCACATGACAGACACAGTGGGTGTGGCGTCAAGCCTCGGAGAGGCTTTTATTAACAGAAAGATAACCAAAAGAGTAAATAAAATTGTCCAAAGGGGAAGAGTGTCCAAAATAAACAGGGAATCTGGTGTCCTCGTCGTGCTGCGGGGTATGTGAAGGGCAGGTAGTGTTCAGAAAGGAAGGGTCCAGGTATGGGGCGGAGTCCGGCGGCCGCACACACTCCCCTCTTGGGTCCGGGGCGCGAGGGGTGGCAGCTTCTTCCAGCGGCTGCATCCATCTCACTGGCCGCAGCACTTGAAGGGACTAGATGGCCCAGCATCCTGGCCTGACGGCCGTGTAACGGGTGCGGTTCTCGTCTCTGGCGGCGCAGGAGTCCCTCTACGCACCCTTCCTGGACCCACGAGGACACCAGCGTGCATGCACGGGGAAGAGACCGGTCTCCCGAGGAGAGGTGTGTTCTGCATTTAAACAGCGGCTGTGATGGGGCTCCATTTGCGTCAGGTGTGCCCCATCACACGTCGCCAGCCATGGCTCTTTCAGCACCCCTCCTCTCTCACGCACCCACTCCTGTCGGAAGCCTGGCAAAGGGCGGCGATTAAGGGACGGGGTGACGAAGATAATTAGGGGGGAGGCAGCCGACTAGTCACAGCCTCCTAACAGTCCCCATATCTGCTGACTGACTTCATCACTCTGTCTCCTCTCCACCAATAAGCTGGTGTGTGGTGGGTGTTGTGGCGCACTATGGCTGCCGTTACTATACACTGGTGGTGGATGAGGAGATACCCCCTAACAATGTAAAGTGCTTTGAGTGCCTAGAAAAGCGCCGTATAAATGTAATGAATTATTAATATTACTATTATTTCCACTAATGTAAAAATGTAACAGAAAGATTCACTCCCCACCACAAATGAACAGATTGAGTGAAACACACAAACAAGTGGAATCAGATCATCTACAGCGGAACTTTTTCCTGATGGATGATATAATGACATACAGCAGATGTCTTTGCGACATACAGGTCCTTCTCAAAAAATTAGCATATTGTGAAAAAGTTCATTATTTTCCATAATGTAATGATAAAAATTAAACTTTCATATATTTTAGATTCACTGCACACCAACTGAAATATTTCAGGTCTTTTATTGTTTTAATACTGATGATTTTGGCATACAGCTCATGAAAACCCAAAAAATCTCAAAAAATTAGCATATTTCATCCGACCAATAAAAGAAAAGTGTTTTTAATACAAAAAAAGTCAACCTTCAAATAATTATGTTCAGTTATGCACTCAATACTTGGTCGGGAATCCTTTTGCAGAAATGACTGCTTCAATGCGGCGTGGCATGGAGGCAATCAGCCTGTGGCACTGCTGAGGTGTTATGGAGGCCCAGGATGCTTCGATAGCGGCCTTAAGCTCATCCAGAGTGTTGGGTCTTGCGTCTCTCAACTTTCTCTTCACAATATCCCACAGATTCTCTATGGGGTTCAGGTCAGGAGAGTTGGCAGGCCAATTGAGCACAGTAATACCATGGTCAGTAAACCATTTACCAGTGGTTTTGGCACTGTGAGCAGGTGCCAGGCTCGTGCTGAAAAACGAAATCTTCATCTCCATAAAGCTTTTCAGCAGATGGAAGCATGAAGTGCTCCAAAATCTCCTGATAGCCAGCTGCATTGACCCTGCCCTTGATAAAAACACAGTGGACCAACACCAGCAGCTGACATGGCACCCCAGACCATCACTGACTGTGGGTACTTGACACTGGACTTCAGGCATTTTGGCATTTCCTTCTCCCCAGTCTTCCTCCAGACTCTGGCACCTTGATTTCCGAATGACATGCAAAATTTGCTTTCATCCGAAAAAAAGTACTTTGGACCACTGAGCAACAGTCCAGTGCTGCTTCTCTGTAGCCCAGGTCAGGCGCTTCTGCCGCTGTTTGTGGTTCAAAAGCACACGCCTGTGCACGGTGGCTCTGGATGTTTCTACTCCAGACTCAGTCCACTGCTTCCGCAGGTCCCCCAAGGTCTGGAATCGGTCCTTCTCCACAATCTTCCTCAGGGTCCGGTCACCTCTTCTCGTTGTGCAGCGTTTTTTTGCCACACTTTTTCCTTCCCACAGACTTCCCACTGAGGTGCCTTGATACAGCACTCTGGGAACAGCCTATTCGTTCAGAAATTTCTTTCTGTGTCTTACCCTCTCGCTTGAGGGTGTCAATGATGGCCTTCTGGACAGCAGTCAGGTCGGCAGTCTTACCCATGATTGCGGTTTTGAGTAATGAACCAGGCTGGGAGTTTTTTAAAAGCCTCAGGAATCTTTTGCAGGTGTTTAGAGTTAATTAGTTGATTCAGATGATTAGGTTAATAGCTCGTTTAGAGAACCTTTTCATGATATGCTAATTTTTCGAGATAGGAATTTTTGGTTTTCATGAGCTGTATGCCAAAATCATCAGTATTAAAACAATAAAAGACCTGAAATATTTCAGTTGGTGTGCAATGAATCTAAAATATATGAAAGTTAAATTTTTATCATTACATTATGGAAAATAATGAACTTTTTCACAATATGCTAATTTTTTGAGAAGGACCTGTATGTAAAATATATGACATTAACTTTTTCCTGAATCAGATGTTTTTACACAAATATGATGCTTCAAATAACATACGATGGTTTCCACGTGATGTACTTTGAGCAGAGTCTGTCTGAGGCAGGCGACAGTATGAGTGCTCACTGGAAGAAATCAAATTCAGATAACAATAATGATGTTTAATCTAAGCACTAAAACTTTTCTTAAATTCTAGATCTGCAGTTCTTCTTTAATTGAATTGTTTTTATTTACATAGTCTTCTGCTTATACTGCTTCTGGTTTATGACCAGAGGGTTGGAGATCAACTCCAATGCCATTTTGATGTTTTATTATCGTTTGCAACAGAGTAAATTTGCATCCATTCTCTTGGGGTTTCTTGGTTTATTGGTAAGCTGCTAATAATTAAGTGGTCTACTGATAAAGTGATCACATGTTTCTCATACTGACATGGGGACACATAAAAATGCACATCATCTAACATGAATAATCCTTAAATGCCATTTGTCTCTTGTAATGTGGATTTGCTTTCGCAGTGCCGGAAACATTGTCTTCTGTTCCAGACATGGCAACAACACAAACTGAACTCATCCAGACCTAAGCTACGTTCACTGTTAAACATTGTTCACAGGCTGGCATTATTCAGTATCCTAGGTTTGTGCAGGAAGTAAGCCTGGACTCATTTCAGGCAGTTCAGAATCATTTATTTTTATTATTATTATTTTGGGAGATAATAACTTGATAACATTCGTCATCTTGACTCAATTCGTCTTTAAACTTCAAAGACTTCTTACATTCACAAATAAATATATTACACACGACATGAAAGCCAATATCCGAAAGAGCAAAATAGGGCCACTTTAATTTCAAATAATGCATTATAGGATATTGCAATGCATCATTGGATTGTCTTCTCACAAAGGACACATGGAATGCTGCTTTAGTATTTAGCCATAAGAAGGTATTGTAGAAAGCAGCATAATTATGTTGTCAAACCTTTTGCAATACATACTGTAACAATAAAAATTTAATCACATACTGTATAACAAAATAAAAAATGAAATATACAGTTACAAATGTAAACTAGATCCAATATCTTTTACAGATGATAAGACACAACAGAATATACTTTTGATGAACTGTAAACTTATTTGTTGTCCTATTCTGCTCATAGTATTAAAATATACATAAATCTATATATATTTTTTGATGTTTTGACATTTTTGTAACCTTTTTAAGCATAATTTTAAGATATTCTCAATTTTAATATATCTCTGAAAAAGTCTTAATATCAATGGTTTTTGTAAAATAATGTTCAAAATATTTTTGCAGCTTTTTGTACTACTGTCTTTCATATAATGTTGCGCACTTTGATCTTTGAAACTTTAAGACTTTTTACATTCAGAAACAGCTATATTACACACTATATGACATGTCATATACAAAAAAGAATAATAAGGACACTTTTTAATATCAACTAATTTTTAATAACAAAATAAAATTTTGGAAATATCCACTGTGTGTGTATAAACTCTACTTCAACCTCAACTGATTTTAATTACACAAACTGCAGTTACACAATTTTTTAATTTTGCATCCTGTTTGCTTTAAATTTTTTGAATTTAGGAGGTATTTTCACTTCATTTCTGTATGATGCATAAGCCTGATTTTACACCAGCCCACATTATTGATCAGATTATTCTTTCAGATAAACATATCCGGTAAGATATTTCACACAGCCAGTAGCATATCAGCATAATCCATAACTCATTTCCATGAAATCATGTCTGATGATCACAGATAAGCTGTGCTGCACTCCGGAGAGTTGAAGTACTTCACAAATGCATGGCAAAACAACAACCTGGCAGCTACAGTGATTATTAGCGTAGAAAATCTGTCCGTATGAGCAGAACTGATGTCCTCTCAGTCTTAAGAGCCTCCATTTCCAGCACTGAGGACACGTGAAATTGCGGCCTGTTTTTAGGGGAAGGTGTATGAAGTGCGCTTGCCAAGATCTCTAAAACATGAGAGCCGTGACTCAGACATGACATACAGAAAATGATCACTAAAAAAATAACCTAAAGGACGGAGAAGAAGAAAATTAGATAGTAGCAAATAATGTGCTTGAACATTTGATTTCTGAAGATTTTGACCAAAATTAAAGTTCCTCAAATAGTACTTAGATCGATTTAATAACATCATGAAGCCATGTTTAAAATATATCTTACATTCTAACTGAAATGGCATTTTAACAACAACAACTTTAAACACTCCATATAAAAAGAAAATCAAAGTTGCTTCAATGCTGTTTTGACATTTTCTGTTATCAGCATAATTTAGTATATTCTCAATTTTAATATATTCTCTGAAAAAGGCAACAAGTGAGGTGCACAGAATAACATGAGTGAATGAATTCAGGTGCAGAGCAAGGTTTATGTTTTAGTGTGTCAGGAGAGAACAGAGCAATCAAAATCTGGATTCCCTTTGGTCCCAGTGACTCCTGCTATCATTTCAGAGTCAATAAATGACGAGTTGTGTGGCACAACACATTAGTTCTACATGGCTTCATCTTCACAAACAGGAACAGCACAACTCCCTCAGCTGTGAGGACCAACATAATAGCTCTGGCATTACTATTCTTACAATGAAGGAGGCACTTCAATTTACAATTTATTGCGTAATTATGGTATAATAAATGATGCTGTGTGTGTGTGTGTCTGTCTGTGTACATTTCAAACTGGGAGTTTTCTAAATTATTAAACTACTGAAGTGCTTTTGCTTTGTTTAATCAAAGGTTAAAATGTCTACCATGAAAGATGAAATGAACAGTACACACTCTTCTATTATGGCTCAAATGGTTCTAACTACAGATTATGTTCACTCCATGCATTCATATTAAAAATATTAGACGTTCACAGTATCCTGCACTGCCCCCTGCTGATTACATTGTGCATGGATTTTACTATTAAAAAAAATATATGTATATAATAAAATTAACAAGACTGCAACATGGCCAGAAAATTTGATATCATCAGTGAAATTGCTTCTATTTTGCATTATTATTATTAAATACCTTATCTAAAATCTTTATATATTAAAAGTAGTTTTAATGCATTAATTATGTCTTGCAGTGCACCTTATAAAGCATTGCATGATTTCATGATTATTTGTAACCACATGTATAATACATTATAATATTTATCTATTTATTGTTGCTCCTTTAAAAGGTATAATGCATTAAAAGACATGAAACCTTTAAATATTATAATGCTTTTGAACTTTGGTTACAATTATGAAAAATTACAATGCATTAAAACATATATTATGAACACCTTTATAATGCTTTATACATAAAGGCGTTAAGGAAAGTGTCATCAAATACCTTTTTAAACAATTAATTACAAATATTACACTCTCAGAAAAAAAGGTCCAAATGCTGTCACTGTCAAATACACTTTTTTACCCTATTGAACCCTAAAGGGTGAATCTTTATTTAACTAAAGAAACTCTCAGCACACGTCCTCTAGGAAAGACTAATTGTCAAACACTCATCATTTTCTCTTCTCACACACACTCTTGTGTTAGATAAAGTGTTGCTTGGGGCTTTTCGACTCCTGAGTCATTCTAATTGGAAATTGGTCTTTTTCCCTGCATGAGGTGACCCAATGGACAAGAAGATTCCTGTTGCTCATTAACACGAGCCTTCGGGATACGCCGCTGACACATTCATTACCTGACACAATCAATCCTCTTCAATGCTGACAGTGGGAGCGGCTATAAATAGTTTCACTCTGAACCCAGATATTGTTTTATATTAGATGAAAGTCAGATGTGGTTTCAGTTTGAGGCTGATTTGGTCTCCCTCTGAAGAAGCATTCATTCATAAGGATGCTAACTGTTTTATACATCTCAAATCTTCACTGGGACGTTTTTAACAAACAATTTGAATCCCGTTTTGCTTCTGTAATGTGATGCATTTGTGAGTAAAACACACAAATGTTGTGTTAGATTTTTATCAGGAATTGTTTGGATTGTGAAGGGAAAGGGATTACAAATGATAAAAGATTATGAGGACAAACATATTTTGCACTGATGCTTCTTACACAACAAGAAGACTGCATTATTACGTAAAAAGGTTTCATGTTGACTTTAATTACATTTTACTGTGCATTTATTTCTGTAGATCGATAACAATTACTATATATGTCATATGCATATGCCATTATAAAATAGAAATGTCTTATATGGCATTTTCTGTACTTTAGCATTGATCTCTAATGTTCAGAGATGATTGTGGGTCTGCGGCGCCCCTGGTGACCAGCAGGAGCTCCAGCAGTGAGAGGACACTTGACTGGCTGGTTCACACTGCTGTTTCCCTGCAGAAATCAATAGACACACTATACAACAACCAGTGATAATGAGCCGCGCTCGGGTTTCCACTTGGAACCAGACAAGCCCCAATTACACCTTTACAAAGCAGGATAGACTGGAACGCTCTCCATCAAGTGTATTAAAAACTGACTTAATCAGTGGCCACAGTGAAGGAGAACGCAATGTTGAAAAGGAGCTACGCAGAAGAACGCATAGCAAATTCAGAAGGTGGCAGGACACATTCTGTTTGCAACATTTTAGAATAATAGTAAGGCATCAAATCTATGAAATAACACAAAAATGGAAGTATGGGAAATATGTTTTGAAATATTATTATGGTATGGCATCAATGGAATCTGTGTATAAAAAATACTCAGAAAATGAAATATGTAATGAAATGTTGCTTCTTCTTATTATTATTATTCAAGAGTCCATTTAAGGGATGCTAGAAGGTCTGTGAAAAAGTTTAGAAAAAGTTGTGTCAAAATGCTATAAAAATCAATAATAATAATAATAACAATAATAATAATTAATTGGTTTTATTATTATTAAATCATATTTATTATACAATTATGTATTATTATTACATTATAAATTATTATACTATTATCATTTATGAAATATTATTTTATAATTATTTTGTGTTGTCTTGATATTATTATTATTATTATCATCATCATCATCATTATCAACATCATCATCAATGGGACACAAAAGGGTGCTGGGGTCTGTGAAGTTTTTAAAAAGTGTAAAAATTTCTATAAAAATAAAACTGTATTGTTGTTATTATTGTTATTAATTATTTTTATTATTATGAAATCATATTTATTATACAATTATTTATTTTTATATTATTATATTATAAATTATTATACTATTATTATTTATTATTACAAAATAACATAAAATATTATTTGTATAATTATTTTGTGTTGTCTTGATAATATTTATATTATTATCGTCATCATCATCATCAAGGGGACACAAACAATTGTTGTGGTCTGTGAAGTTTTTAAAAAGTAAAAAAATTCTATAAAAATAAAAGGTTTTATTTAACTATATTAAGTTTTTAATAATTCACTAAATTTAACATGATTATCTCCTTTCTAAACACTGCTGAATGAGATTAATTCTAAATTATTTTATTCTACTGACAGAACAAAAATAAACTGTAAAATTAATGGAAATATTTTTTAATTTAATTTAATTTAATTTAATTTAATTTAATTTAATTTAATTTAATTTAATTTAATTTAATTTAATTTAATTTAATTTAATTTAATTTAATTTAATTTAATTTGGAAGGAAATTCTCAAGTAAATTAAAGGTTTAAGTATAAGCCTTAAAAATGTTTTGACTGGCCATGCATACTTTATGTGCTGGATTTATCCAGTCAGTGGTCAGATTTGTATCTCACCCACAACCCTGTGCATGTGTGTGCTATTCATATTACAGTAACGTATCACCAGCAGACTGTAGCCTTGATCTTATTTGGATGTACAGCTGCAGAAACAAAAAGCTCTGTTTACAGCATACAGTACAAACATGGAACCTCACCATATTCCACAAAAACACATCAGTGAGCCCAGCAGGACTGAGAAAACAGTTTCTTTGAAAACAGCTACATACAACAGAAACTGATGAAGTAGCTCTGAGGGGGAAAAGTTCAGCTTATATCAGGCCAGAGTTGTACATCACTGCTGGCCCAGTAAAACTCAGGGAAAAGGGCTAACAGTGAAAGCAGAGAGGAAAGTGGAACAAAGTAAACACGACTGCTATTCTTAGCACAGAGGGGATGAAGAAGTGCTCAGGAGAAACTTCTCCAACAGAGCCCTGATGGAGAGAAGTGAGCAGAGAACGAGAGACAGAAGGAGGGAAAGATACAGGTGCAGAAAGAAATGAAGGGGTGAAGAAAGGAGATTTATCACATCGCACCATCAGTGAAAGTGAAAATGACGTGACATACAGCCAAGTATGGTGACCCATACTCAGAATTCATGTTCTGCATTTAACCCATCCAAAGTGCACACACACCCCGTAAATACACACACACTGTGAACACACACCGGGAGCAGTGGGTATCATTTATGGTGCGGTGCCCGTGGAGCAGTTGGGGGTTCAGTGCCTTGCAGTCATGGTATTGCCGGCCCGAGACTCGAACCAACAACCTTAGAGTTAAGAGTCAAACTCTCTAACCATTAGGCCACGACTTCCCCAGTGTGACCCTCTAGGAAAGACTCCCGAAGCAACCTGACATTTTAATATGAGCTAGAAATGTCACAGGAAACTGGGAGGCAAGATGCATAAAATAGTTTTAATAATTAATTTAAAGTCAGCATGAAATCAAAACTTGACCCTATTTGCTTTCTAAACCCTATAAAGGCAGACATAAAAATCTGATTTTTTATTATTATATTTTTAATGGAAGAATTTACTGAGAATTTTACATATGTATTTTGTTATCAAGTTTAATACATGATTATGACTAATACATTTTTTTAATTATTATTATTATTTTTTTTTTTTTTTCAATTTTATTAGTCTGTTTTTTTTAAAAAGTCAATGTATTTTTTTAGTCTTAGTTTTATAGCTTTAGTTTTAGTACATCAGGTAAACTAAATGAAAATGCTGCCTTGCAAACTTTCTGAAATAAGGTATTTTTAAGATTTTTATATTTAATTTGATTTCAGTTAACATTTATATTATTTCAAGTAATGAAAGACATTGTTGTTGTTTTTAATGGGTTTAGTTACCTAATAACCCTGAATCATACTTGCATCATGCATCATGATGCATCATATTTGATACTCACATTTCAACTGTTTATTATTATTATTATTTAACATCTAAGTTGCTTCAGTCCAGTAAGTGTTCATCTTAAAATATAACAGTACCAACAGTATAAAAGTTTTTATTATGTTTACTTACACATAAACCACAACCTGAATGAAGATTATTTTATTTATTTTTTTACATATACTAAAAGGCTTTTACTTGCTAAAAAAGTCTTAACTATGAAGGCACGTAGTAAATTGTGTACAACAGGTTTTTCACTAGATTTAATCATGTTGATCATTTAGACCCCTTAGAAATTTGCATATCAAACATTATACAGGTGTCTTTATGCGTTTAATACTTGCACCTGTTCTTATTGTGGGCAAATGATCACTGCATGTTATTCCACAGATAAAAGAAGAAAGAAAAATAATTTTACTCTCTGTAAAGGCAAAGCCTGTTCAAGGTTTCTGCATCATTTCAATTCTGATTGCTAGAAAGGGCCCTCATTATTCACCATTCACCTGTGATGGACATGCATGTGTGACAGAGACTTTAGCCCTCATTATCTCAGGCTACATGCTTTCAAATGTAAATTTATTCCCTCAGGGTATTTTTCAGAAATTACAGTCCCAGAGGCGTGGCAGGAAATGACAGCAGCCATGGGCGGGACCGAGAGCTGACTGACGGCCTTTTGAGAGGTGCTGAGGTTCAGGGGAAGTGTGGCAGGGAAAACAGTTCAATTCTCAGTGACAGCAAACCCTCAAAGACCTGAAGAGTCACGACATGTGAATGTAGAGAGCGTCTGTCACATTCACACACACACACACACATGCACACACACACACACACACACACACACACGCATGTCTGTGAAAAACTGCTTGAATTATTTATGCCTGCAATTAACTGACTTACGGAAGTGGCATTTTCCCACCCTCTGGTGCTAAATGATCCCATTACGTTTGATGTTTAGGCTGTTTTATAACGGATCAAAAAGCAGCTTATTATTGTCGAACCATCCAAGAGTCATGTGATGTCACAGTTGGCACTTCGGCTGATTTCATGAAGCTAAACGTCATCTATGTACAGATGGTTTTTAAAAAAGGAGGCGACATGCAGGTTTCAGCCGCACCCTTTTCAACCGTAGAAACCATGGCAACGGTGAGGCGGAGGGAGCAGCTTTTGTAGCAGATCCGAGAAGCCATTACGGCACAGAGCAGCTGACCTTTGAGCCACTTCAGACTGATTTGATAGGCAGACGGGGAAAAGAAGAGATATAAAAATACAGCCAGATCTACTGCATTTATTTGATTGTGATGGAGGTTCAACTGAAGTAAACAGGAAGTGTCTGTAAGCAGAGCTGGAAAACAATGTATATTAGATTAGCTATTATACTGTCTTCAGCTGAGACCTCAAAATACATTTCTCACAAAAATGTTTATTGCGCTTGCACTCAGAGGAGTTCTGTAGGTACCACAACACCAGAAACACATCCATCCTCAAAAGGATGATTGAGACCACTTTATAGCTTAAATAATAAACTGGAGGTTTATGCAAGTGCTAAAATACGAGCTTCACAATTCTGCAGAATACAAAAGTTAGAAGATATTTTGAAGAATGTTGGCAACAGTTTTGGTGACCATTTTCATTAGAGGTCGACCGACTGATCGGGTGTTTTTATATGAATGTATCTTTGAAAAGAACCGACTGTCTTCAGAAAAGCATAAATGTCATTTTCATTTCATCTTTCCTGTAACGCCTGATTAAAGGGATACTCCAAAATGAAAATTCACTTACTCCCATGTCGTTCCAAACCCGTAAAAGCTTTGTTTGTCTTCGGAACACAATTTAAGATATTTTGGATGAAAACCGGGAGGCTTGTGACTGTCCCATAGACTGCCAAATAAATAACACTGTCAAGCTCCAGGAAAGTGTGAAAAACATCGTCAGAATAGTCCATCTGCCATCAGTGATTCAACTGTAACGTTATGAAGCAACGAGAATACTTTTTGTACACAAAGAAAACAAAAATAACGATTTTATTCAACAATTCCTCTCCTCTGTGTCTCTCCAAATCAGCGTAGCGCCATTTTGGCGATTCTGAGCAGTACGCAGCCAGTGTACACTCTGCTGTGTCAGCCGCGCCACAAGGATATGTTTTTTACGTTTATTTACACTTTGGTTTGAAAGAAACAGCGCATCGCGCAGCGTGGCTGACACAGAAGAGCGTACGCCTTCTGCGTACTGCTCAGAATCGCCAAAATGGCACTACGCTGATTTGGAGAGACACAGAGGAGAGGAATTGTTGAATAAAATCATTATTTTTGTTTTCTTTGTGTACAAAAAGTATTCTCATCGCTTCATAACGTTACGGTTGAACCACTTATTGCGGATGGACTATTCTGACGATGCTTTTCATATTTTCCTGGACCTTGACACTGTTATTTATTTGGCAGTCTATGGGACAGTCACAAGCTTCCCGGTTTTCATCCAAAATATCTTAAATTGTGTTCCGAAGACGAACAAAGCTTTTATGGGTTTGGAACAACATGGGGGTAAGTGATTAATGACAACATTTAAACATTTTTCGGTGGAGTAACCCTTTAAGTAGCTTTTGTAAGCAGCGCTTATTTAATTACAGCCGTTACTGGGGAAACTGCTCTATCTCTGCTCCAACAGCGCCTCCTGCTGGCAGATAATTAATTTGCAGGCTGTGGGAAACACTGGTGTGTGTCAGAAAACATAAACAGAAAGCATGCTTCAGAACTGTTTTGAGAAGGTGCTTAAGCTTTGAGCCATATATTATCACTCTAAATTGGGCTACTACTACTATTACTATCTTGTACCCTGCAATAATCATTTGCTCAAACTCACTTTCATGAGATGATTGGAGAAATAAAAGAAAATCGGCCAAACATATAGGCCAAAAAGAATTGTCATCAAATATCGGCCATCGGCTACCCTGATTTCTAAATATCGGCATCAGCATCGGCCAGTGAAAAACCCACATCAGTCGACCTCTAATTTTCACTGTATGGAGAAAAAACACCTCCAGATATTTCTCAAACTAGAAAAAAGACAATCATTCAGGTTTGCAATAACATTAGAGTGAATAAATATTTAAATAATTTACATTTTGGGGCAAACTAGAATCATTAAACATTGGTGAAGTAGAAGCAGAATCGTTGTGATTAATTGCTATCCCTATTAAAATGAAAAAGAAATGTGAATGTAAAATTTAAAAAAGAAATACTTTCAGACGGTGTTTATACAACACTGCTTTCAACTAAAAATAGATTTTTTTAATGTGTTTTGACGATTCATTTACACAACATTTCAGTGGCCTAAAAATATAAACTTACAAAAATGGGTTTCAAAGTTTACGTTTTTTAAATTTGCCTAAAAGTTGACGTCATGCGTACAGCGTATTACATGCCTATAGGCATGCGTGAATTTCTTTACAAAGTGACATCGCCAACTACTGGCCTGGCATGCATAATTCTTCATTTCTGTTAATCCGTGTGAATCTGAATGTGCCGAAAACCCACCACCAAGTTCTACACATTATGAATGTTCGGATGATGCATTTCACGCGGTCACATTTCAAACAGGCAGAGCCAGTCTTTCCAATCAACTTCCTCTCCACACTTACTCAAAGTCAATTTCCAACACATGACGAGATTATTATTCAGGCTTAAAGTTTGGTTGCAAGTGCATTCAGCTGCAGTCTATTTTTAATTTCTACTCAACTCAAAGAAGCCAGACTGTTCTTCTTATGAAATCAGTCTAGACGTTTGCGTTGGCCCATCTTTGGAAGTGACAGACACTTGAAGGATTCACAGCGATCCATGTGTGGTGTGAAGCAGAAAGCTGTGAAACGATCATTTTTGATGACAAAAATCAAACGCTTTGTTACCATTTCTAAATCAAGTTTACGTGAATGGGAACGTGGAGGGCTAAGAATAACATTTCTCTCCTCCATCGCTTAGACGAGTAATTCCTCTGGGAGACAGTTGCATTTGTATCAGTGATGTGTCTCTCACACTTAGCTTGTCTTGGATACAAAACATGTTTCAACATTAACAATCTGCTCTGCCGTTATCACAGTGGGAAACATAAGAAAACTCTCAGATGTGATAATCGTGAGCAACTGACACAGACACCTAGAGTCACTTACTGTTGATTTTCATGCTAAAATACCTTTCTGTCTTCTACTTTTGACCTATCGTGCTCAATTTGTCAGTAAAGGATCTCTACACATACAAAAAGGGTGGGTTATGATGTTTCATGTTACACTGTGCAAATTGAACCCTGAGAGATAAATTAATCATGGACAATCAGATTTCAAGACATCACACTGTACATTTGTCGACCCTGGGGTTTATGTTCATATTTGCATATTAATCAGATCACAACATTGATTGAACGGGTTCTGCTTGTCGGTCTGTGAAGATAACGTCACAAACATAGGTCAGCTAGATCTAGATTCAAGTGTTTGCCTTCACCATTTTGTCTTTGCACAGTCGCGTCCTGCTCATATCAATACTAAAAAGGCAAAACAATTAAGTCAAGTCAAGTCAAGTCTGCTTTATTGTCAATTCTTCCACATGTACAGTACATACATACAGAGAATCGAAATTGCGTTACTCTCAGACCCCCGGTGCATACAGATAACACTAACCAGTAGAGCCTAAAAATCTAGATCAAATATAAAATATAAGATAAAAACTATACAATAAGGGAATGTAAAAAAAGACATAATAGAAAAAAATAAAATAAAAATAAGGTTAAATAAAAGCAGCGCAAGGCACATGGCAGATAGAGTGCAAACCAGTGAACAAACAGTGCAGATAAAAAGATTTTTAGTGCATAAAAAAAATAGCTTATTCAATCTGATTTAAAAGTGATAAAGTGACAAAGGGCTCAAGAGCAGTTATTTTATTAAAACTGACTGATGAGGTGGTAGAATGATGTCAGTTCCATGGTGAATGAGTGAATGAGGTAGTGAGCAGACCACTGCTGCACAAAGTGACTGGTGCATGACATCGTATGTTAGAGGGAGGGGGGGTGAAAGGACCTGGGGATGTGGGACCTGGGGGGGGGGGGGGGGGGGTTTCATAGTTCAGTGGTGCCTGAGGCAGAAGAGGGACGGGGGGGCAAGTTCGGGAGCGAGTTCAGCTTCCTGACAGCCTGATGGATGAAGCTGTCCTTCAGTCTGCTGGTCCTGGCCTGGAGACTCCGCAGTCTCCTCCCTGATGGCAGCAGACTGAAGAAGCTGTCTGATGGGTGAGTGGGATCACCTGCAATGCAGAGGGCTTTTTGAGTGAGACGGGTTCCATAAATGTCCTGGAGGGAGGGGAGAGAGACACCAATGATCTTCTCAGCTGCTCTCACTATGCGTTGCAGAGTCTTCCGGCAGGACGCGTTGCAGGCGCCATACCACACAGTGATGCAGCTGGTCAGGATGCTCTCAATGGTGCCTCTGTAGAAGGTGTACATGATGGGGGGTGGGGCTCTGGCACTCCTCAGTTTGCGGAGGAAGTAGAGACGCTGCTGTGATTTCTTGGCCAGTGCTGCAGTGTTGTCGGTCCAGGAGAGGTCCTCTGTGATGTGCACACCCAGGAACTTGGTGCTGCTCACTCTCTCCACAGTCGCATCGTTGATGGTCAGAGGAACATGCTGAGTGTGCGCTCTCCTGAAGTCAACAACAATCTCCTTCGTCTTCTCCACTTTCAGAGAGATATTGTTGTCACTGCACCACCCGGCCAGGCGGCTCACCTCGCTCCTGTAGTTTGTCTCATCTCTGTTGCTAATGAGACCCACCACAGTCGTGTCATCCGCAAACTTAATGAAGAGGTTTGAGTTGTGTGACGGTGTGCAGTCGTGGGTCAGCAGAGTGAAGAGGAGGGGGCTCAGCACACATCCTTGGGGGGCCCCAGTGTTCAGTGTGATGGTGCTGGATGTGTTGCTGCCGACACGTACTGCCTGAGGTCTTCCAGTCAGAAAGTCCAACAGCCAGTTGCACAGCGAAAAGTGTTGAGCCCTAGCTCGACCAGTTTGTGAATGAGCTGTTGAGGGATGATTGTGTTGAATGCTGAACTGAAGTCTATGAACAGCATTCTGACGTATGAGTCTTTTTTCTCTAGATGTGTGAGTGCTGAGTGGAGGGTAGTTGAGATGGCATCATCGGTCGACCGGTTGGACCGATATGAAAACTGGAATGGGTCAAGGGAGGGGAGGAGGGCAGACTTGATGTGGTGCATGACTAGCCGTTCGAAGCACTTCATGAGGATGGGAGTAAGTGCAACAGGACTGTAGTCATTGAAGCAGGATGGAGACGGCTTCTTCTGGACTTGAATGATGGTGGTAGCTTTGAAGCATGTGGGAACAACAGCCTGACTAAGTGAGATGTTGAAAATGTCTGTGAAGACATCAGTGAGTTCTGCTGCACAGTCTCTCAGTACACGCCCAGGAATGTTGTCAGGACCCGGAGTTTTGCGTGCATTGATACTGCTGAAGGATCTCCTCATGCTGTCCGGGGTCAGCATCATCACCTGGTCACTGGGAGGAGGTGGAGTCTTCTGTGCAGTGGAGCTGTTTTGTGCCTCAAAGCGAGCGAAGAAGGTGTTCAGCTAGTTCAGCAGAGAGATGTTGCTGTCACAGGTCCGCTGTGGGGGCTTGTAGTCCGTAATGGTCTGTATCCCCTGCCACAGGCTCCGAGTGTCTCTGCTGTCGCTGAAACGATGGGCTATCCTCCTGGAGTACTGTCTCTTAGCCTCTCTGATGCCGCGGGATAGGTTGGCCCTGGCTGTTCTCAGGCCCACCTCGTCTCCAGCTCTTAAGGCAGCGTTCCGCGTCTCCAGGAGTCTGTAGACTTCCCCTGTCATCCACGGCTTCTGGTTGGCCCGGACAGTAATGGTTTTTGTGACTGTTACATCCTCAATACACTTGGTGATGTAGGCAGTGACAGTCTCTGAGTACTCCTGGAGGTCAGTGGAGTTATTGTAAGTGGCAGCCTGCTTAAACATATTCCAGTCAGTTGTATCAAAGCAGTCCTGAAGAGCGTCAGACGACCCTTCTGGCCACACTTGAATCGGTTTCTGAACTGGTTTGGTGACTTTAACGAGCGGTCTGTATGCAGGCATTAGCATGACAGTGATGTGGTCTGAGGCACCGAGGTGGGGGAGGGGGAGGGCTTTGTAAGCTCCTCTCTGTGTGGTGTAAACAAAGTCTAAAATGTTATTACCTTGTGTTGGAAAGTTAATGTGTTGGTGTATTTTTGGAAACACACTCTTTAAGTCAGCATGGTTGAAATCCCCAGCTATGATGAGAAAAGCATTGGGGTGTGCTGTCTGCTGCTCGCTGATGTGCTGGTACAGTTCATTTAGTGCATCGTTCCTGTTGCTGTTGCTGTTGTTCGGGGGAATGTAAACCGATACGAGCAGAATGGCAGTATATTCCCTCGGAAGATAGAACGGCCGGCACTTAATAATCATGAACTCCACCAGGGGTGAGCAGTGTTTGCAGATCACAACAGCATCGCGGCACCACGCGTCATTGATGTAAACACAAAGCCCGCCGCCGCAGGTTTTTCCTCCCGCAACGCGAGCTCTGTCTGCTCGATAGCACTTCAGCTGGTCGAGCTGAATGGCGCAGTCCGGAACGCTGTCGCTGAGCCATGTTTCCGTGAATACAAACACACAACAGTCTCTTACAGTCCTCTGAGTTGAACGTAGTAATCGGATGTAGTCCAGTTTATTGTCCAAAGAGCGTACGTTAGCCAGTACGATGGTGGGGATAGATGGCTTTGTGTGGGTTAGCCGTTAGCCTAGCCCGGATACCTCCGCGCTTACCCCTCTTCTGCTTCCTCTCACGCCGCTTGTGGCGCCTCCGCTGTGGGCGAGATGCAGTAGTGGGGGTCGGTGATGATGTAGGCCTCCGGAGCAGTCCGAGGGCCCGCAGCTGTTCCGCGTGCGCGGAGTTTAACTCTAAAAATGCGGCTCTGCCGACATCCAGCAGAAACTCACGACTGTATGCGCGCTTAAAGACAGATAGACGCGATGACGACGTACAAAAACACTGCGACTCACAAAACAAAAAACACGAAAACACCGTTCTGTCGGGACAGAGAGAAGCCGCTGCGTGTGGACGCGCCGCCATATTGTTTCCTTAATGTAGGAAAAAACAGTTATAAAGTTTAATATTATTTTGTTAAAACTACATTTCTTTACCGTGTTACTGTAACATTTGTTGTCTGGTAGTTGCTGACACTTTTCATTGTGACTTGTCACTGCACACCTGGGACTTTGAAGTTTTTATTCTTTGAATTTAAACCGAGAAGTCAATTTGTGATGTTTAGATCCTGTATTGGCCACACCGTTTTTTATCACACAAATTTATCACAGAAGTTCACCAAACTTCACAAACTTTAAAAACTTCAAAAACACTACTTAAAAACTTTGCAATTGTGAGCTATAAAGACATATAAAATACATGTCTTTTAACAAATGACATGTGAAATATAAAGTCGCAATTGCATGTTATTAAGATATAAAAATACTTTACATAAAGATACAGATGTTATTACTCACAATTGCAAAGTTTATATCTCAGTGTTCTCAGAAAAGAAGTCAGAATTTTATGGAAAAACTCAACATTGCGAGACATAAACTCGCAATTGTGAGACAAAAAGTCAGAAAAGCATGTTTATATCTAAATTGTGAAAAAAAATAAGTCAGAAATGCAATATATAGGCTAAACTTGCCATTGCTATTACTTGGATCAGTGTTTTGTCCTCAGAAGTGGACTTTATAGACCAATTGCAGTGTTTGCAAACAGTGATGATGTTTTTCGCGGGCGGAGCCTATCTGGTGGCAGAAAATGACAGTTTTAACGTAGCAGTCCATTCAAGCCATGGAATAAAAGAATAAAAAATGTAATTTTGAGTGTATATTTCAAAATTCTGACCTTTTTCTTGCAATTCCGAGATTATATCTCACAATTCTGCTAAGAAAAATCAACTCGTCATTCTTTCTTTTTAGTTTATAATCCCACACTTCTGCCTTTTTTTCCTCAGAATTGACAAACTCTCAATTGTTGAGGTGAATCAAGTTATAAAGTCCAAACTAGGAGAAACTAGGAGAAACTTGCATTTGCAAGAAAAAAAGTCAGAATTGAGAGATAAAATATGTAAATGTTATGTAAAATGTTAAAGGTATATATATTGTTTATATCAAATTTATGCTTTAAAAGTAGGGTAATCATAGCAGGTTTCATTCATAGTCTGTCCGTTTAAACGTCTGCGTTTAGCTTCAAATGGTGTCTTTGACGACAGTATTATATAAAATATAAAATTATTTGCATTCTGATTCTGGGGCACAACAATACATTTTTTCTCTTATTCCATGGACTTTACCCGTTTCCCTCCACTTGTTCCCAGTGTTTTTCTGCCACCACAATGCGCGCACAGCTGCAAGTTACGTAACTGTGACATCTACTCCAAATTGGTCTATAACTCACAATTGCAAGTTTATATCTCAAAATATTTTGAGAAAAAAATCAGGATTGGGAGAAAAAGAGTCAGAATTGCAAGTTTATATCTCAATTTTGAGAAAATAAGTCAAAAATGTGAGATATAAACTTGTAATTATGAGGGCAAAAAAATCAGAATTGCAGTATATCATGCAACTGAACTGTGAGTAAATAATTCTGAGAAAACAAGTCACAATTACTTCAGTGGCAGAAGTGGGCTTCAATAGGACTCCCATGTTCATATGGGTAGGAATAAAAGTCGATGGAGTGAAAGCGTACTTTACGAATGGTTTACCCTATACACTGATAGCATTTTTCTTCACATGACCATATTTGACAATTGCTAAGTACTCACACCTCCTATAAAAGACACTGTCTCAAGATGTGTAGTGAAATGACACGTTTTAAAATGGTTGGATGACCTCAGTATACTCCAGAGACATGTGACGTAACCACCAGATTAGGACGTAGATTAATTTCTTGAAATGGTTCTAAGCACGGAGATAAGCGCATTCGACCGAACAGTCTGTATTTAGTGAAGCTTATATAAGCATTTTCGGATAAGATCATTTTTATTGTACAAAAAAAAAAAGTTTCACTGTGCATATTTTTCATGATCTGCTTGATAAAGTGTTTACTTTATGTAAAGCATCACGAACGGGCCATGTAATTATGTGTAATACTCATTTACATGCCATTAGTGCTCTAATGCTACGTGTGTAATATTCATAATAGAGCAGTAAGCCTACAGTCGAGTGTGTCATTTCCACACAGGCGCTATCATTTTCACTGGTGTGTGGAGAGGTAATTAAAAAGATGGTGTTGATTGACTTACTCAACTGTCCTTAGTTGTGTGGCTTAGTTAGCGAGCAAAAACCGGCAGCTCTCATTGGGTCCTGAGGCTCATGACGAGACCGTGACCAAAACATGCAAGTCACGATTTGTAATTCTCAAGCTCCTGTCTTCAGGCAGCCTGCTTGATCTTATCCAGCCTGTCACGCACTGTGGACTGTGACACAAGGCAAAGCCAGGTTATTTGGCTGCCCCCCGCCTGCTTGAGTATACAGAGAAAGTCAATATGCTTCTCTTCATGAAAGGAAACATATCCACAGGCCCCTGTCCTTTTGAATGTCACTCTATTCTGGGCCAGCCACCTATGGATGATTAATTAAGGTCACTGTACTGCCTCACAGCCCCGCCAAACACAGCAAGGGATTACAAGATGAAAAACCTGGTGTGATATTTTATACGGTGACAGTCTGTAGATCAGGAAGTCAATGGATAGTCTAACCTTCTAATTAGCTAAGCATCACTGCATATTGACCGACTATTGTTAAGGGAACACAATCATTTTAATAACAAGATCATTTTTCAGAGTCACAGTGTTTACACCTTTCTGAAATCAGCCTTTGACTGATTTACTTATAGTTGGAGAAATTATCTTTCATTAAAAAATTACACTTCACACTGTAAAACATGATTTTTCAAAGCTGTAAATAGATTATAATCACTTATTTTCTGAATGCTATCATCCATAAGTTTTGCATTTCATAGATGCTTGATTCTGCTTTGCTGTATGCTGCCTTGTCTATATAATGTTATTTTGCTGTTTCTACTAACTATTGTTTATCATTGTCAACCCTTCCAGTGTTAGTTTTTCCTTGTTGCATGTACATTGTAAAGTGTCCTTGAGCCCTGGAAATGCGCTCTATAAATTAAACGTTTTATTATTAATAATATAGAAATAATAAACTTTATTTTGTATAGTGCCTTTAAAAATAGCAACTCAAAGCATTATTATTATTATTATTATTATTATTATTATTATTATTATTATTATTATTGGAGTATTTTTTTACGAGAAAATTTGGTAACGCTTTAAATTTATCCTGGACAAAAGTGTGTTTTCAGTGTGGATGGAAGGCCAGAATTGTAGAGGAAAAGATGTGTTTTAAATTGTTAGTGTAGATGTAGCCCAAGTATCATTAACAAAGTTATTAGTATTGATGAGATGATTCAGATGAGTCAGTGTTTCCCCTGCCATTATATTAGGGGGTCGCTTTTTGTCTAAATAGTTCCACAAAGAACCTTTAACCTCTGAAGAACCTTTCTGTTTCACAAAAGGTTCTTTGTGGTGAAAGAAGGTTCTTCAGATTATAAAAAGGGAAGAGAGAGATGGTTCTTAAAAAGAAGCTTTGACTGAATGGTTCTTTGTGGAACCAAAAATGGTTCTTTCTATGGCATCGCTGTGAAGAACCTTTTAAGCACCTTTATTTTTAAGTGTACACTGAGAAAAAGTACAACTTTAGAAAATCATTTTTGTAGTAATATCCGCTGCACTAAGATACAATCTGTATTTACAATCTATCAAAACCTATTTTTCTGCCTTATTGGTTAAATCAAAATAACATTTGATAAATATTATATATTTACATTTTAATCTTGATATTGGACCAAACTTTTGCGCAGCTTTATCCACAAAAATGATTACTTGCAAGACACAACAGGGATCAAAATCAGGGGGGACTGATTGAGCTCCCCGTCTGCTGATTGTCACTGCCTCGGTCATTAATTATTCAGCACAATCTACTCGTGCTGACAGACTGTCACCGGACAGAGCAGGACTTCAGACTATCCACAGCTTTGTTGGCCCAACATCCAAAGCTTGTTAAAAGAGCCCATTTTTGTTGTTGGAACCAAAGCTATCAGAACTATTTAATGCAATATACCAAAGCAAACTGAACTGCAGTTGGTTATGTAAACATTATTAGTCTTACTCTGTAAAACAATTCCAGAAAGAGGCCGTGGTTCTAAGTAAAACTAAGTCTTTATAACATAACCACTAATCTAGATGATTTTCCAGTAAGTACCTTGGAGAGTCATAACCTTCTGCAGTCAGCTCTAGTAAGCCGTGACCCTGCAAAGCATGAGCAATTTGTCTAGACAGTTTCAATGATGAAAAGTGAACACATCATCCATTCAGCAAGTATGCTATTCCCTACAGACACAAAGATATCGTGCTCTTAGTATCACAGTCTGTAAAACTGAAATAAACCAGCATGAGGTATGCAAAGTCTACTACTAAAATACACTGATGTGACAGCACCATGGGGTAGATAAACAAGACTTTTCATGTTAGCCAAATAGGATATGTATATTATCGTTCAAAAATTCATATAAATACGTTAGTCAATTTGACCAGAACAAAACATGGCTTCTCATAAAAAGTTAACATATTTAAGAAACCTAACAATTTTGATACAGAGTCACAAAGGTTTAGAGGGGTCATCTTTGATTCATGCTGGATTTTCTTAACACATGACAACAAAATGGGTTCCTGCATTTTGGTTACGCCAGTGGTTCTCAAACCTGTTCTGGAGTACCCCCAGCCCTGCACATTTCATATGTCTCCCTCATCTATCACACCTGATTCAACTCATCAGCTCATTAGCGGAGACGACAAGACCTGAAGTGGGTGTGTCAGATATAGGGAGACATACCAAATGTGCAGTGCTGGGGGTACTTCATGGAGAGGTTTAATGCTGCGTTCCAGGCAGGTTTTTGAGCCCATAAATCACGACTTCAAACCACGACTCACGACTTTGTAGCGTTCCAGGCAAGTCACACCAAACTGCCTAAGCGCAAGGAATTGTAGCTAGATTATTAAATTTATTGCAACGTTATATTGTCCTAAAGTCTATTTCTCAGCGTGTACCACTTGCATAAACACCGCATCCGTAGGCAATATTATCCGTAGGGGCTGCCATAGTTGTTTCACGGGCTATGTGACGGAGCCCGGAACTGGGAGTACATCGATCTAGTACGAGTTCACCGGTGGGAAGTCACGGGTTTGACTGCCCATCTGGTGCACTTTCACAGGTAGAAGGTTGGAAAAACACTGGTTACGGGTTGCCTGGAACACGGCATAAGACCAGTGGGTTACACCACACTTTCTTTTGGCGGACACAACTTTTTCACATGTTAATATTTTAAAACAACATTGGTTTACTGCATAATTTAAAATAAATCCCCCCCACCCCCCGAAAATATCCAGGTAAAATAAAATATATTCCAGACTTTTCAAGGGCCCTCTCTTCCTTTGGGGCCCTGGTAATCAGTACTGGTTTTACCCCCAGTCAGACGCCTCTGCATTCAGCCCCAGAATTTTCTAATATTTTAAACGAATTTTAGCAGCACCTGATAGCACATGACGATTCGTGACACATCATCAGCTGTGACGTCACGCTTCTCTTCGAAGGTCAAATCAGTGAAAATAACATGTGGCAGACGCAGAGTAGAAACTCTTTGGATTACGTGTTGTGTGTTCCGCGCCGCCAAGCACCCTGCTGGTCACTGTTTGTGTTGCCTTCTTTCAAAGAACTAAACCGCCTCAGGAAACGTAACAGTTGTGTTAGTTTAAAACCATGCTTTAGTTTAAAAAAAAATCCCCCCTCAGTGCGCTACACGACCAACTCTGACTTTCACAATCCAAAAAAGAATAATCCCTTTTAACCTTTACGACATGCAACAACTTTTACTTCTGCTTTATTCCTCGTTAAAAGGAAAAAAAAAAAAAAAAAACGTATACTCCAATAAATAATAAAAACATAAACGAAAAAAATATAGAAAATACCAATTCCTATATAAAACACAGTCAGCGCGTGAAGAGATTAAAAGCGCGACTCTTACGTCTTCATCCTCGCAGGCGTTTTTCTTGCGGTACTGGACCGGGGTTCGGGATGAGGGGTGATGAGGACTCTTCCCAGCCTTATTCTCCTCCTCGGGAACCTGTCCACCCAGGAGATGACTGGCTTCAGGTGGATGGGGGAAAGATTTGTTGGTGTTAATCTTCGTCGAGAATCTCTGGTAAAGCGAAGCCATGAGTCCGGTGAAACCACTAAAGCATCTCAAAGCGCGGAATCTCTCCTCAGCTGCTCTCCTCGGATCTGCTTTATTTTAATGTTCCTCTCCCGCAGAAGGTAAACGCTCTTCTTCTCGAATAGCCCAGAGCCTGATGTCCTCCGAAGAAAGGCAGTAAGACGAAGCCTTTAATTGAAATTAATCTCTAATGCTCTCCGTTGGAGTATTTTCTCAGTTTTATGGCTTTGACTGGAGCATGCGCGGCACTAGAGAAAGTCTGCTCTGCATTCAAAGCACGTTGTTTCCTCTATAGCCCGCCTGCAGAAAAGCGTCTACACTACAGCCTGCATGTATTAAACTGCACTCTGTCACCGGATTTAACAAACAGAGCTTACAACATCTCACTGCATTTCATAGAATGAGGCGAGCGATGGAAAGACAGCAGTGTGAGCTTTACGCAGAGCAGTGTGTGTGTGTGTGGATGAGACGCGTTCTGCATGAGAAGTGACCACTGACAGGATATTTATCTGAAGAACACACACACAAACCACACACAGCTCTCAAATCTCACATTCATTAAAATAAAGAGCAATTAAACCTAAACTTTGAAGACTCTGTTTCATCCCATCAACTGATGGATTTTTGCAAATGTTCAGTATTAAGCAATTACCTTTCTCTTTTACTTCTAAACAATGCTGGAAAGGTCATATGCGCAGTACTGGAGTGCCACACCGTGGTAAAATGAAATACAACAGCTCAGACTGCTTTCATGTCATCCATTAAAGGGGTCATATGATGCTGCTGAAAAGAACATTATTTTGTGTATTTGGTGTAATGAAATGTGTTTAGGCGGTATAAGGTTAAAAAACACATTATTTTTCACATACTGAACATTATTGTTTCTCCTCTATGCCCCGCCTTTCTGAAACTTTTATAAAGAATATCTCTTTGGATTTGAGAGTTTAGTCTTTGCAACTTTACAGATCTTGTTTATTCACCAAGAGCTTGTAACACTCCAAAGAAAAAGGAAAATTTGAAATCGCATCATATCACCCCTTTAAACTACCAAAAAGAAGCTATTTTAATTAAACAAAATCTACTGAAAATGGCGCAATTGTTTGGGAATTTAATATTTATGATTCCTACGCGTGTAGCACCCTGACTGCAACAACACACGAACATCAACTTAACTGTTAACATGAGGCTAATTTCCCGCCAAATATGCTGATATAGTAGCACAATTAACGTTCTAGTAACGTTCTATTAGAGTAGTTATTTAAAGGGGTCATATGACGTTGCTAAAAAGAACATTCTTTTGTGTATTTGGTGTAATGCAATGTGTTTATGCGGTTCAAGGTTCAAAAAACACATTATTTTCCATATAATGCACATTGTTGTTGCTCCTCTATGCCCTGCCTTCTGAAACCCGTCGATTTTTTTATAAAGCATTGTTATGAAAAAGCGAAGTGTACGCTGATTGGCCAGCTATCCAGTGCGTTGTGATTGGCCAAAAGCCTCAAGTGTGTGGCGGAAATGTTACGCCCCTTAACATACTGTGATACTGTGTGTCCTGGTCTGATGAGACAAAACCAACAAAACCCATTACAAACAAGGCATTTGTTGCAACGAAACAGCGTCACACACTGGAGCCAGACTGTCCTTGCAAAGTTGGAACTGCCCAGCTTTATAGAAACAGCTGTTGTGCACAGACGCATAGCAGGCTACTGGTTTAGGAAACAGTCCTCATCCTCCATAAAATGCACTGCACACACCTGAATATTTGGGCTGAACTGTTCTGGAACAGTGTTGAAATACAACTTAACCACCGATTTCTAGTCGTGTCCTCTTTTGAAAGGCCAAACTAAGTAGTTCTGCTTTCACAATGAAACACACAGCATCTCCACAACATGGCAGCGGCAGCAACAGAGAGAATAAAAGGTACGCCTTCTTTCTTTGCGTGAACATTTGGGTGGCGTTATGCAAATCTTCCCACATCATGATGTAGAGATGTGGGGGCGTGTCAGAATGAGCCGTTTTAGGAGGGCGTGGTTGACTCTTAACTTTTATAAAGAATCTCTTTCGATTTGAGACTTTAGTCTTTGCAACTTTACAGATCTTCTTTATGCACCAAGAGCTTGTAACACTCCAAAGAGAAAGGAAAACTTGAAATTGCATCATATGACCCCTTTAAACAAATTAATAGCTATACTAGACTAGCTACTCTTAATGAAAAAAAAAAGAACCTTGAAATCTGAGGTTTATTTCCAACACACTTTCAGTTTAAGCAATTCATCCGTCAGTTAAGGAATTTCCTATAAACCACAAACTGTGTCAGTCCTGAGATTTAGAATATTCATATTTGGGTCATTCTTGTTATGCTGTAGCCTACCTCTTGAGCCCTGTAACTTAAGGCTGTGTTGTAATTTGACTGTGTTGGGAAACATTTCTATAAAATGGATGGAAATTAAGAGTTAAAGTTAGCCACTGCAGTGAGTGATTGACAGTTACAGTAGCATACATGAAGGTGTCAAGTGATTTTGGAATTTTTAACCAACATTTTTAATTTAACAAAGTCTGTAATAAGTTATATGTTGAACGTCACCTGACCAAAGCGGAAAACAGGTATCATGGAGAAAATGTTAACAGCAGTATGAACTGAGGGTGATATATATGGACTTTTAAGGTAATCAGCTAACCTAGTTGTTGTTATTGTTGGCTGTTATTCAACTGTAATATCCGAATGTTAGTGAGAAGAGAAAAATTAATTAAAACTTTTAGATATCAATCTGCATATATGATGGACATCGGTTATCATCATCAGGTATCTCCTTTGAACTCATATTGAGTAAAACAGCTCCGTAGAAGGAACACACCCTGTTTTACAAATATGTAAATTTGTTCATAACCCCAATTGTATCTAACAAGACTGTTTTAAAGTTTCAAACAATACCACAAAACATCAGAGAATTCAAATTTTAGCTAAATCCATTGCTAAAATTTAATAATGTCATTAATGTCATGTCATTATGTAAACTGGTACTGAGGACATAGATGAAAACAATATTTCCAAGAAAACCTGTTTATTTTGAGAGAGCAGGGACATGGAAACCTGCTCAAAACAATGAAGTGAGATTATTTAAAATTCATCCCATATATTCATCCCACTTAAATTCAGTGTGAGTGTAATATTTTATTCAATATCTTAATGCATACATGCTGGAGTCTTAATCTGCATAACAGGAATCACCCTTATTATTAATTTATCAGGACAACAAAACTTCATCTGAATGAGGACCACAGAGTGGCAACAGAAACAAGATTATGTAAAATAAATTTATTATGCTGCAGGCCGTTGTACATTTACAGCCTATACTAATTATGTTTGAAAAAGGACATTTTTTTGCAGTAGAAAGAACATTGTATATAATCTGCACCAAGGCTCTTAAGGAAGGTGCCCATTATAAAACAGACAACATTCATGCTACGATTGTTAAAAAGCACTGCCATTCAGACACATGAATATACTGTTAAAATAGCATACCAGGAAAAGCTATATCTATTGTGTTTATTTTCTAAGATTTACTATAAGTGTTTTTTTTTCTACACTTACAGTCCAAAGGCTTTTGATGTTTTTTTTTTCTTTTGAAGGATTGTAGGCAATTCTGTGCTTGTGTTTTCTGAATCCCTGCATGACGCTACTTAAGTGATATAATCCATAAATCACACAATAAACACAAACTAATGGTTTTTGTTTAGAACACTTTAGACACACAAATATATACAGTGTAAACCTTGAGCCCATTTCCCTGATCAAAACAAGCTCAAATACATTTTCCAGCTCTTGTTAATGTGCTCCAGACTGTATCCCAAATATCTCTAGAAAGCACAGGAAATTAAATAGTGTGCAAGATTCAGTTAATTTCACTTTTACTGGGTGCAATTTCCATTTTCCTGGCAGGCAGTCAGCTGAAGTGTGCTTACTCAAAACAGAGGTGTTGGAGGCTGAATAACTTATGACATACATTATTCATGTATTCGGTGCTACAAGGTGCGCAGGTTTAATTGATTTAATGGGCAAAAATAGAGAAGCCGCTATCATGGATATACCTTAATCATAGCTTGTAGATGATAAACTCTTAAACTTGACCTCAAGGGATGTTGCTTGACAATGTAGTCTGCATTATGCAGACCCTTCAAACTACCACATTTACCCAGAAGCCATGCAGAAGTAAACAGGGCTGTTTGCACAGTCCAGCAGTCTTTCCTGTGATGTGTTAGACACTTTTCTGATCTTTGTTATGGTGAATGCACATTTCCACCATATCTCAGCCAAAAAGGTGCTAAGATCAAGTTATTAGTGTAATAATATAATGCACCACAATACTTGACATGGTGGAAACTCATGGCTGCACTTTCAATCTCATTTCATCACTTTCATATTTGAGAAATCACAGGTTTAGTTCGCACCACCCATCTATAATATTGGACTCAATAAAGCTCCAAACAGCAGTGAAAAATAGTGAACAAAAATGAAATCCACTCTCGTTTTAGCAAGCAAACCATGAATGAGGAATAAAATTGATTGCGATGAGAGATTCTGCCACTCAGCCTTCTGCAGCATCCACAACATAACATCATAAATCCTTCAAAAGGACTTTGAAATATATATCTGTATGCTGCACAGGTGCTCTGTATGAGATCAATATGGCCACATCGCAAAAGAAGCAAAATCTCAAGACTTGACTTTAAAAACTAGGAGCGAAGCTTCCTAATGCTCACAGAGCCTTAAATCAAATCCATCCACATATTTACATCACCAATAATTTATTTACATTTATCTATTGAACTCAAGTGAGATTTTAATCAATTTGAGCAACAATCTTAATATCATTCTTGGCAGGGAATAATGAGACAGGTCTATTTATCATTTGCAGAGTTATCTTTACAGTTAAAATTGAAATATGAAACTGCACGAGAATATCCTAAAGTTTATGTGTGACAGACAGTGATACATTTCTGCTTTAGCTTGTATATCAAAATGCTGTTAACCACAGTGATAGTAATGCAAATAAGATTCAAGTTCATTTGTGGAATAAATTCTTTATCAATCAATT
Source organism: Cyprinus carpio (assembly GCF_018340385.1). Lineage (NCBI taxonomy): Eukaryota > Metazoa > Chordata > Actinopteri > Cypriniformes > Cyprinidae > Cyprinus > Cyprinus carpio. The sequence goes on from NC_056598.1 coordinate 9,959,275, forward strand.
GCCAGTCAACATTCAGTTTTTGGGCTCAATTACACTGATGTGACACGGGTGAACACAATTAACTCTCTCCTTCCCAGTGTTTTGTTGTTATTGTTGTTTGATTGTTTTTATTTTACCCCTTTTGAGGGCATGATTTAAAAAAGCTAAGTGGTCCTAAAAAAATACTCACACTCATGGTCTTTGGTCAAAATGACCGACCATAGGAAATAAATGGGAAATGAAAAAAAAAAAGGAAAATACAGAAATTTTTTGTGTGTACAATCTACAGATCCCCCACAATACAGAAACAATTGCACAGCAATGAAGGGGTGAAACTCTAAAACATCTAGAGTGCAAAATCAACACACCAACTCACACACGCGCGGACACACACTTCTACAAACACACACACACCCCTATGAACTGGTGTGACTGTAACACTGCAACTATGTAAAATAAAATCAATTATTCAACTACAATGTAGTAAAAAAGGAAGGGGTTACACTCTAAAACATCAAGATCTAAAACAGATACATCCACTCACACACACACACACACTCACAGACACACACATACAGAATTATACATACTTTAACGGTATGGCTATAACCATATAGCCAAAATTAGTCTGAAGACTGAAATAAGAGGTTAAAATCAGATCAGATCCAGAAGGATTACGCTCTGATAAAGCATTCCTTTTCATTTTTGTTACATTTCATATAATTTTAATGTTTTGTGTAACAAAATGCTTTCTGTTTTCAGGTTTGAATGTAGTAATAATAATGCAAAAACCTACACTTCAAAGCAACATTTAAAACAACAAAAAATATAAACACTGACAAAAAGTAGTCTTTGATAATGCTTTAATATACATTTAAATCCACAATCTAATAAAAGTAAACAATTATGTATAAAAACAACTAGGGAATTCACAAGGCCTCTCTATAGAATTCTATACAGGAATCTAGTGGTTACACCATGAAAATGAAAATGTTTTTTCTTTTTCTTTTTTCGTTTTTGCTCTCACCAGGAGGTGCCATTCAGCCTTCAAAAAAATGGATTTTAAAGGCGCTGTCTCTATTTTAATCTGAAATTCTGCATTAATTGACAAATAATTTTTTAAAAATTACATTTTTTTTTTTACTATTGTCAATGGGAAAAATTATCAATAAATATTAATTAGAACCATAAAATTCTCTCAAAATATAAAAGAAAAAATATTATTGAACAAAAATATATTAGACTGATTTTACTAAAGGAAAAAAGTTACATTTCAGGTGTCCGGTCACTTTTGACAGCGAAGACCATGAGTGTGACTCCCAAATGAGGAGTGCACAAGGGCTAAAGTTACCAGCCACCACAACAGTTTTGACCATTTTCACAAAACCTTCATATTTCAGAATATTTGTTGTATGAATAATTAAGTCAACATGCAAAATATCAAAAGAAAGAACAAAGCACCTCTGCTTTTAAACAAAGAAACAAAAACAAAAAAACTGTTTTATTAGAACTCCATGCATTCTTTATCTACACTTGTATGTATGAAAGCTTCATTTAAAAAAAGCAACATTTTGAACAAAAAGCTGATAAAATCGTGTTTTTGTCAACGACTGCATCCAGATCGTTTTCAGAATGATGATCAAAACACAGATAGAGTAGATCGAGTCCATCAACACCCCAAAAGCTTGGTCCTAAACCACTTCCTAGATCGATATTTCATTCGATAACTTCATGCGGTGTTGATTTATATGCTGTTTAATGTTTGATCATATTATTTTACATATGCAATCACTTGTTTCTGCTGCTTCTTCACTGTTTTTGAGCCAGATTCAGTAGTCTTTTAGAATATGTACAATACCGCCACCTACCATATAACAGTGAAAACACAGAAAGCTGAAAATGCCAATGTCAATGGTGAGGAAAGAGATAAAGTACTTCAAATCTCAAATAATTTTTATGGCACAAAGCTTATATTTGATCAATGTGTCAAAAACATGGCTATGTTACCTTAACATCAGAATCATCTGATGTTTTCACTGAATTTTGTTTTGCTTTATAAATTGTATGTTGTTTACCAATGAAAAAGAAACAATTAAAGAAAATGAATTTTTGAGAAGTCTTGGAAAAGTTTTGAATGCCCAGTACAATAATAATGGCCCACTGACAGTTTCTCTTAAATACGTAAGTGTTTAGGACGGACAACCGTAAAGGATTGCTCAGGTGTAAACTGCTTGATATTTGATGAGTTTGTTGTTTGTGAATTTATCTTTGAGCTGTCAACTGTGTTTAAAAGAGCATCTCTCTTTGTAAAGAGTTCAGCAGACCTCAGCCACTGAAGATCAATAGAGTAATCTGTCAGGACACTCCACAAATACTCTGAGCAATACCAGCCTGGCTCATAGGATGACAGAAAAACATCACTTCAAGGTTTAGGGCTATATCTCAATTTGCTGCCTCATTGACTGTAATGGACAAGTGCTGAGTAAGCAGAGAAGTCATTTTAAATGTAAAAAAATAATTGATTATTTATTTAATGTAATGTGAAGGTGTGTTTTCAATAAATTTCAATGTATTTCATCTCACTGTTTGTCTTTAATAATGCATTTTTTAAGGATATACTCATTTATATCAATTCACATTCTTCACCTTCTCATGGTGGCTCAGTGGGTAGCAATATTGTCTCACAGCAAGACGATACCTGGTTTGAGTCCTTCTTTCTGTATTGAGTTTGCATGTTCTACCTGTGTTGGTGACTGTTGTCTCTATTCTGAAATTTCTAACTTCAATGTGATACCTTGAAAAATATTGATATTTGACACCAGTTAAACTGTAACTGAAGAAAAAGGCAATAGAAACATTTTAACTGATCAAAACTAAAGACACACAACTGTGACAATATATGGATTATCTGTGTTCTTCAAACTATCTCAGGTATTTTCTTAAAGTCCTCATGAAATCAAAATTGACTTTATTTACTTTGTTAGTGCACATAGCTAGTCTTGATGTGAACGACTGACCTCTCAGTAAGCCCCTCCCCTCGAACACAGATGAGCCAATGCCAGTCGAGTATCAGTTGCATGGGGAGCGGAACTCAGACATCTTTAGTTTTCAGCGTCATAGTGAAACATTGGAAGATCCGAAGCTCACATCGTTTTGATGGTGTTTATGCTTCAAAAATGGAAAAGCGATGTGCCTGGGGTACTTGTAAACACTGATTCCAGGTATCCTGAGAGGATGGGCAATAGAATTTATGTTATTACATTTCCTAAACCCTAACAACCCCAATCCCAATGAGGACAAAAACATTAATTTTCTTGTTGTCATACTCTCATTTAGTTACAATTTTTACCTGCTCAAGCAGAATGTTATGCCGTATTCCAGGCAACCCGTAACCCATGTTTTTCCAGCCTTCTACCTGTGAAAGTGCACTGGAACGGCAGTCAAACCCATGACTTCCCACCCGTGAACTCGTACTAGATCGATGTACTCCCAGTTCCGAGCTCTGACGTCACATAGCCCACAAAACAACAATGGCAGCCCCTACTGATAATATTGCCTACGGATGCGGTGTTTATGCAAGTGGTACATGCTGAGAAATAGACTTTAGGACAATATAACGTTGCAATAAATTTAATAATCTAGCTACAATTCCTTACACTCAGGCAGTTTGGCATGACTTGCCTTGAACACTACAAAGTTGTGAGTCGTGGTTTGAAGTCGTGATTTTGGGGTTAGTTGACTTGAATGGTATGAAGTTTTGATTTGTTGTTTGTTTTCGTGAATTTATTTTATCTTTGGTTTATTCTAATGTGAAAGTTAGTGCGTCCATGCTAACGCACAAACCTAAATAAAGGACTGTTCTCACGTCATTTACTGTGTAGGTCAAAAACACATAAACAAAGGTCTACATTTCAGTGCCTCAAGATATTAAACTGGTTAAATGTACATTAATTTAATCATACCCTGCAATACATAAACAGTGTTGATGTTGATCCTGCATGTTGTCATCCGCGATTGTGATGTTACATGAGACTTCTCCCGCTTGCAATGTGATCTGTAAACGCTTGCTTCGAGTTACCCATATTTTATTTTAAAATATTAATATATCCCTCCATGGAATATTTAATTCACACTTGAATGGTGGCCCTTCTGTGTCCAAAATTGTTACAAAACATCGTGGGACAAGGTTTTCACACTGACAGCTGTCATTGTAAGAGAGAGATCAGCTCCGTTTGTTTGTCCGAGGGAGCAACAGTAACTAAGGGGGGCGGGGCTCACCGATAGGTCAAGCAATCTGTGCAAGTTTACCCGCTGAATTTTTTTATTTTTTTTGTCTTGGTAATCTTCAATCAAATTCTGAACATTTGCTTCCGCTCTGGAATGGCACTCCTGCTCTGATGACATCCCATAAAGGGATCATTGCTAAAAAGAACATTATTTTGTGTATTTAGTGTAATGCATTGTGTTTATGCTGTTTTAGGTTCAAAAAACATTATTTTCCACATACTGTACATTATTGTTGAATATTTATGCCCCACCTTTCTGAAACACATAGATTTTTACAAATCTCATCATTCTGAAAAGCGAGGTGTACGCTGATTGGTCAGCTATCCAGTGCATTGTGACTGGCTGAATTCCTCAAGCGTGTGGCGGAAATGTTACGCCCCTTAACATACTGTGATGCTGTGTGTCCCGGCGAGATGAGACAAAACCAATAAAACCCTTTACAAACTAGGCATTTGTTGCATCCAGTGGGGACATAATTACTGATTATAATGACATACTGTCGTTTTAAGAATTATGTTGCGTATCGTATCGTGCTGCATAAACATAAAACCCATGTCTGTATTTGTGATCGACAAACAACAAGCGCTACTTTACACTGCTCAAAACTTAAAATTCTTTAAATATGTAAACGTACCTACAGGCTGTGAGTCAGAAGCACCAGACTGTCCTTGCAAAGTTGTAATTGCCCCACTTTATAGAAACAGACACTGGCATTGTAGGCTACTCCTCCAGGAAACAGTCCTCGTCCTCCATAAAATGTGCTGGACACATCTGAATATTTGGGTTGGACTGTTCTGGAACAGTGTTGTAAATACCTTCTGGAACAGTGTTGTAATATGCCTTCTTTCTTTGTGTGAGCATTTGGGCAGCGTTATGCAAATCTTCCCACATCGTTATGTAGACATGTGGGGGCGTGTTAGAATGAACTGTTTTAGGAGGGCGTGGTTGACTCTTAACTTTTATAAAGAATATCTCTTTGGATTTGAGACTTTAGTCTTTGCAACTTTACAGATCTTCTTTATCCACCAAGAGTTTCTAACACACCAAAGTGAAAGGAAAATTGAAATCGCATCATATGACCCCTTTAACCACGCCCCTTCAACCGTTAATTTGCTATGAGTGATAGACAGATAGAAGGAGTGCAAAAATAAAACCATGTCCTCTACTCAATATTCTGTTTTAGCTGGAAATACGTCACTACACTGAAATGAATTCGGCAGCAACTCACACAGTCTTTAAGAATAAAGACGATTTATAATACATTTCTTAACCAACAGCACATATTACAGTAGAATATTATAAAATATGGCCTCAGTAGTTGGCCTCATTCTATTATAAGAAACTGCATCAGATTTAAACACTCAATTTATGTTATGAAGCAATTTTAGAACAAAAATTTGTTGGAAAATGTGTATTTTGTTGGACAACAGGTTGATAAATGCTTCTCATCACACTGCAGTGTGTGTGACCTCGATAGAAGAGAGAGTGAGAAAGCAGAAGAGGTATCGGTGTATCAAAAATATATATGAAAAAATAATATTGAAACCATTTTAGATATTTGTCAACAATCAACATAGTTTCTTCTGGGTGTTCTGGTTTCTCCCATAATCCAAAGACATGCAGTATATGTAAATTAAAGATACTAAATTGTCTGTAGGTGTGAATGTGTATGTCTGTGTATTAATCTTGGGACAGATCGATTCAGGGTGATTCCCTGCCTACAGCTCGAAACTCCAGGCTCCAGAATCACATAGGACAAGTAGTTTGGAAAATGGATAGATGGAAATTTTCCATTCTTTCTCATCATACACTGACATTCTGTGTTTCTTTGTATGTTTTAATAAAAGTCACCAGTACAGTTTACTGCTAACATTGCTTCTTTTTTTCTAAAACTGAACATTGTCCTTCATGATATCCTTCATGATCTACATAGATCAGGTATTTTACATAATAGTAAAGGTCAGTATTTTCTCATTACTGTATCCTCTTTCTAATGTGTAATTGTAATGTAAAGCAGTTCTGTCCTGCAATATAAGCATTAATTTCATTTGCAATATAAACATGGTATAAACAATAGGCTGCCACATTTCTGCCGCTGCTTATACTGTACATACCATATGCATACACGTTCATGCTCTTTTTCTATCAAAAGCGACTTAAGCAGCAGCCACATCTTTAAACATACAAAATGACCTTGGATCCAGAAATACTGGAAACTTTGAATTCACAATTTTGTGAAATTTGTTTAGTCTCCATTGGTGTGTCAGAGTTCACATTATTTGCATATACAGCTGAGGATCAAACATTTTTGCATAAGCTTGCATTTCAGCTTTCATAATGTTAAGATGCGCACAAGTGGAAGTAAATGAAGTGTGGCTTTACAGTGTATTGAAGGCATGCATTTTGTCAGTACGTGCTTCCTGGAAATCTAATTACAGTACATAACCTTGGCATATAACGTCATGCTTCATATTTATGTACTCTATATGCTCTATATTCTGTCTTTTGTACACTGTATATTAGATTTAAAGCAATCAGAAATGTATTTATTTATTTATTTTTTTGTATATTCAGTGGATTTCAAAGGTCACCAAAACTGTCCGTTTACAAAATTCTTCAAGATTTTTTATTTTGTATTCCGCAGAAGAAAGGAAGTCATACGGTTTAGGACTGACATGAGGCTGAGTAAATGACAGAAAAAAATCAATTTTTGGGTGAACTACCCTTTTAAATATTTGGTGTTGTGACATTACCTTCTTTCATTTAGTCTAATCCTTTTTTATTTTACTTCAAGCATCTATCATAAAAAGTGACCTTTAGAAAACTTGTGTTAAAATTTCTCAAACTATTAAAACTTTCAGGCATGCAAGGCGAACATTAAGTTTAATTTTTAGCCTATTCTCACCACCTGAGGTATGTGAAAATTTTTCACTTTTGCAGAGTCAACTGATTGCAAGAGTAGGCAATTTATTCATTACTACTTACGAAGCTTTGATTAAAATTGTGGTACGAATGGTTCATCATTATTCTTACAGAGCATATCGACAACTACGGTACGACATTCAAAACCTCCATATATGCTTATTGACTTTTACTTTCATCTTTAATCTCTCTCTTCTGCAGTAAGTTGCATGAAACTGAGCATGAAAATGAGGATGTGTTCGCATTGAAGATTTTTCTGTTTACTGAACCAAGTTTTTCGAGAGAGAGCACATCATAGAGCCTTCAAATCCAATTTTAAAATATCCAAGATAAGGTGCCAGGGAAATTGAAACTTATCCAAGGATGATACAGAGCAGAGTAAATGATAAGTGAGTAAATTAGACATCTATAGGGAATGCAAGGATTAGACACGTGTATTAGAAACTAATCATGTCACTCTTCACGTTTAAAACTTGAGGTGGTTTTGGAGGGTCATTTTCTTAAGGTGAACCCTAAAAAGATTTTTTCTGTAGCAATCAGTTAACAGTATAACTGCTGTGCGGTGTTTCAGTGTCGCCTGTGCTGCAGGGTGTGATAAGCATTAAGCCTCGATGCATGGCAGAATGCATTTCAGCCTTGGGTCCAACAGGAAGTTTTTTATCCTCTATATGGTTGGGCATGAATGTGCATGGTATTATGTATTGGCACAGAAGACTAAAAATTATGTTTATATATCATTTTGAGTGAAAGCGAAAAAGTCCACCTCTATTTAAGCAAAATAAAAAAAAATCTGTGCACTTGTAAGTAATCAGATGCATTGGGACAGTACAGAAAAAGTAATGCAACTAGCTATCAAAGAGTTGAACTCTCTACAACTAACAGAAGTGTTCTTAAAGATGCTTGAGCATCCATACGCAATAAAATGTTTATGAGCTCTCGACACAGACTGCTATGATCAAGACATATCAAACCTCTACTTCTGTAGTTCTTTCAGCTGTACACTTATAAAGTTTTGTCATATCTTACAGCATGGAGAATGCTCTTGCTGGGTCTCCAGTGTAGACACTTACCAAAACATTTTGTGCTTTAGCATTTTTTCTTGTAATATCAGAAACATCAAGCAGTTTTGCATGCACAGTGGTTTTTGGAGTGTCTGAAATAAATGCTGTGAGTACAATGCCTTACCTTTCGAGATGAAGTGCTGGTGTCGATCTTCAGTTGAGTTGCAATAAGGACTGACATTGTGGATCTATGTGACCAACACACAGATCTGAGTTGACGTTGCAGCAAAGTATGGAAGTCCACTTGTGGTACAGCGTGTTTTACCTGCCTGTTGTTCACTCTGTCTTTCTTCTGCCTCTTATATGTTCGGTCTTGGCCGCACATGCACAACCACCAGCGAGGTAAGCAATTCCACAGCACTTGCTGCTCTAAGCTGTATTTTTCTACTCTCAGTCAATTTCTCTGTCCTTTCCGGCTTCCATCACCTCTCCTCCTTTCGCTGTCTCTCTCTGCTTCTCGCCCTCCCTCTCTCTTGTGTTGCCCCACTGAAGCGTGAGGGTAAACCACTTAAATATTCTGGGCAGATTTCACAAAACACACATAAAAACAGCGGCCGGTGACAGCAGCCATTGCCAAATGGTTTACAGACCAAAGGAAAAAGTGTGAATATGTAAAATCTCTAGGGCAGGGTTTCAGTAGCAACAGCAGTGTTGGTAAGTTCAAACAATTTTCATGAATGAGTTCAAAGCGTCAATTTCAATAAATATATTCAATGATTTATTTCCATCATCACATAATTATTTTTTTTTTTTTCATATATGAAACATTTTTTATCTTAAATGTATCATATGTAGGTAAAAATGTTTTAATACAATGTAGTATTATATTGGTGCATTTAAAGAAAACTATAATATATGTGAAAAATGTGGAAAACATGCCTTTATTATTTTTAATTTGAACTATTTTACTTTTTGCAATTTAATTTGCTAAAGCGATTCTATTCCGATTAAAAGAAAAACATAGCAACTGAAGCCATTTTAGCACAAATCCATGCACTCTTAAAAATAAAGGTGCTTCAGAAGGTTCTTCACAGCAATGCCATAGAACCATTCAGTCAAAGGTTCTTTAAAGAACCATCTCTTTCTTACCTTTTTATAATCTGAAGATCCTTCTTTTGCCACAAAGAACCTTTTGTGGAACAGAAAGGTTCTTCAGATGTTAAAGGTTCTTTATGGAACCATTTAGACAAAAAAGTTATTCTATGGCATCATGAAGCACCTTTATTTTTAAGAGTGCAGATATTGAGATATATGAATATGGCTGAAAAGCTAAAATATCACTTAATTTGATAAGAAATTTCATCCAGCCCTTGTGCTGACAAATACCATATCCACAAGGACGCTGAAGAGCATTTGCACATTTCACTGTGTTTATGTGGCGCTCTGAAATTGATTAATTCAGTCTAGTGCATGGTTAGCAAATGATGAAGTATAGATGATATTTATGCTGCATGTCATGAGGTAAAGTCAGAGTGCTGGCATCTTTGTTGTCCATGCAATTTCATTTACAGAGCATCTTTGCCTCACACACACGCCCAGTCCAGGTTTCTGACACCCAATAAAGAATTTATTACACAAACCCCAGTGACTCTGGAAGATTTGTTCTGGACACAGGAGAGGGGTAGAGAGAGAGAGAGAAGTGGCACTGTGTAGAGTAGAATTCATTCGATTCAATATAATTCAAGACAAGAGAGTTTTAATAAAAGCAGACAGTATAGTTTGCTAGCAGGCTATTAATTGACTGAGAGCAAAGAGACACAATATGTGCTGTAATGGAATATAAACATCCAAAATGTCAAGAGCCTGTAGACCTTATGCGTCATAGAAACAAGTGTGCAGACATTTTTAGTCTATAAACTTTTTGCAGTAGCTCTATAGCATCACTGATAAAGAGTTATTAGCTAGTGAAGTGGATTTACATATTGTAGAGTTAAGGAAAGTTATAATGTGAATTGTAATGTTCGAAGCAGATGTCATAACAAATGTCGACGATTTTAAAACAAGCCGTTCATTCATAAATTTGTACGAACTTACCTCAATGCTGTGGAAACACAAACATAAGGTCTATAAAGAACAGGCAGATGAAAAGACAAATGCTGTTAAAACAACCTGTGAACTTGTTAAGTACAACAAAGGGTAGCATCCAAAAGACTGAGACATTGAAAATCTGACATTTTTCAAGATTTTGGAGTTGGTCTATGAGCAAAATTACATAGAAGGGTAAAAAGCAGCAGTTTCGATGTTATGGTGGTGGTTGTTAGTTTTCATTTTGCTCTCTGGGCACAGTTAACAGGCTTGGACGCACTTGGCTGTCTCATAAGGAGTGATGTATGGAATGAGGTAGAATTGCACAGCATCCTCCATTAGGGTCGGTTTAAAGAAGTGGTGTAGAGCTTTGGAGCGAAAGTTATCAGCATCTGCAGGCTGCTAGAGTCAACCACGTACACAAAATCGTATGCATTTAGGTAAGGTGCTATCGATTTGACCTCTCTGTTAATGAATCCATAATGACTGATGACCTCATTAGATTTAAAACTGCAGAAAAACTGAATGTTGGATCAATAGTTAAGATTGAGCTATATGTGATTCTTAATTATTCAGTGATTGTAAATTCCCAGGCAGAGCCAAGTATGGACACAAATTATGGGAGTTATTAGATGCCACGCTGCAGCCAGAGTTGTTTGGCACCCAGTTGAGGATGCAGAAATATAATCATAAGTGATTTATTCAATCTTGTAATAACACAATCTTTAGACAAGTCTGAAGACAAGAGCACAAGTTTACAAGTGAGTTTGTATGTAACTATATTTTAAATAGCTTGTAATATCAAGTGTATGAAGTTATATTTTGAAATAGCTTGTAACATCTACATTTTCTGTGTTTATGAATTTTTGTTTTTATGTCCATGGACATAGGACACTAACCGTTTATATCACGGACACAAACCGTGAATGACTGAAGATGCTCCATACAGATTCAAAGAGGCAACAAGCCACCGTCTACCAGGATATTTCCCTACAGGTCTACGAAGGCTACCTGAGTCTGTCTTGATTGAGTTCTGCTTGACCACCTCCCTGTAAAGTAGACATCCTGAAAATATTGCCTTTTCTCTCCTGGGTGAGGGTAGTACAACTCTTGTTTCTTCCATATCGGTCCAGGTAAGGGTTTCAAAATGTAATCTGAGAATTAGAGTTTCTCATCTGACCAAAATATGGAAGCTCCTGACTGGAATAGATGCAGACAACCTCATAAAGCACAGTGTTAGACTATGGTGGATGGCTATAGGTGACTTTGTCCCTTAAGGTTGGGTATTTAAAAAAAAAAATAAAAAATAAGAAAGAAAGAAAGAAAGAAAGAAAGAAAGAAAGAAAGAAAGAAAGAAAGAAAGAAAAAGAAAAAAATGAAATGCCAATCAAAATTTTTTACTGGGCTATAAGTATTTTCTGACACACTTTAGTTTGGGGACCAATTCTCAAGATTAATTATGACTTTTGCTTCAGTAAAATCCTAATTTGCTGCTTTTTATTAGTTAGTAAGGTAGGGCATGGTTAAGGCATCTAAAAATGCTCACGCAGAATAAGGCATAAATATGTGCTTTATAAGTACTAATTAATAGCCAATATGGTAGTAATATGCATGCAAATAAACAACTAAATAATAGTGAGAATTGGTCCCTAAACTAAAGTGTGTTTATATTTTCATAATTGTTTTATATTTGTTTATATTGGTAGTTCCCTCATGTGTGTTTCAATTAATAAACTAAAGCACAAGAACAGATAATATAAGTAATATTTATGCAAAATTATTTGCTGTTAAAAACAATGCTTTTTTTTGTTTTGTTTTTTTTAGATAACTCTAGACTTTATAACAAGTTGTCCATATAACTTTTGTTTAAAATGTTTGGAATTCCTTATTTTGTGGGTTACTTAGTATTAATTAGCTCTGTATTTCAGAAGATTTCTCATACCTTCGGTTTCACGCTGCAAAATGATGGAAACAAATTGACTGGCTGAAAAGATCTCCATTCATTTAGTTTTGATTCAAAAGGTCTTAAGCTTATTGGACATTTTTTAACTGCCTTTTTGTAATTCTTGTCATTTTTTAATCTGCAATGGAGCAACATCAAAGGTGTGAAGCCACATACAATATGTGGAAGAGGTTGTTTCTTGTTTAGAGTGGCACTTGGATACAAAAAAAAAATCGTATTTTTAGAAATCTGGCCTTGATGTTGTATGCATAAACAACGGATTCACACTATCATTCATTTCTAAAATATGACTATACAAGATGAGTCTTGCTATTGAAATGACTGAGGAGAAGGCTTTGCCATCTTAAAGGCAGGCATACAAGTTAAAATTCAGCACAAGGAAGGCCAATAAGAGCTCATTTATACTGACTGTCAAATTTGAGACTTTGCCACTAGCACAATCAAACAGAGGCACAACTGAATCATCCATTTAACAAAGGCAGCTAAGCAGAACACAGACACTTTTGTTTCCCTGTAAACTCAGAGGTAATCCTTCACTTAAGGATAAGGCTTACTGTTTAGATTAAGAATATTTTAACAATGTTTTGGTGCATAAATGTTTAGGCATTATTAAAATTTGGGCTTTTCACTCAATATGCCACTGAATTTTAATAACATCAAGTGTTGGGTAAAATTACTGAAGTGCTAGAAACTGGAGGAGCATGAGAATGCAATTAAAACAAAGAGTGATGCCACCAAAAAGTAGGCCTACACTCTTAAAAATATTGGTTCTTTATTGGAATCTGTGGTCACCTTTTAGATGTCTGGAACTTTTTCATTTCACAAAAGGAAAAGGTGCTTTAGATCAGTGGTTCTCAAACCTGTCCTGGAGGACCCCTAGCCCTGCACATTTTGTATGTCTCCCTTATCTAACACACCTGATTCAACTCACCAGCTCGTTAGTAGAGACTGCAAGACATGGGCTGCATCTGAAAACTGAAAAATGCTGCCTTCGGAGGACGCATTCTAAGGTAGGAAGGCATCAAGGCACGTCGGAATTCAATGTTAGCTTCAGTTCCTGTCTCCTGAGATGCCTTCATCTGGCCGATTTTTGAAGGCAGCATAGAAGTATTCTTCATTGCCTTTGATATCCCACAATCCCGTGCGTTCAATTCTGTGACACTTAACCCAAAAAATAAAGATGGATTATGATGGTTTCTGTAGGTTGTGGTTTTTTTGTGTAAATGTATGTTTTTGATCAATTTTTTCTTTTTTTGTTGTTTCTAGCAAGAAATTAATACTGCAGTAATGAAATATCCACTTAATTATCACCAAAACTCTCTATATTTTGCTGTAGATCATTAAACCATTACTCTGCCTCAGAAGCCTGTCCAAAATCAGTTTCATGAGGTGCCTTCGTGCAAAAACACTGGCTGCAAAGTCATTGCCTGATACGGCAGTGAGGCAGCAAAAATGCTTGTCTTTGGTGGCACTTTATTTTACAATCCCAGTTAATGTATGTACTTATTATAGTAATGTACATACAATTACAGGGTAATAACTACTGTAGGCACCAACCCTGAACCCTTATATTACTTATGTAAGTACACAGTAATTACATGTAAGTGCACATATAAGTGCAATCAAAGGTTTATATCTAAGGAGGGAACTAGTTACGGACAAACGTGACATCACACAACCAATAGGTCTAATGTATAATATCTTAGCGCAATGCAAACACAGCACTAATGATTTTTGTGCATAGTTTAATTAAATATGGGCTAACAGTTCTAAATGGCTGTAAAAATAGCATAAACTGATAGAGAAACAACACTAGTACAGAGAACTATACATCTGCACCTGAACAGAGAAATAAAAATCTAAAAGACTCAGCAGTATCTAGAATATTGGTGAATAAAAGTAAATGATGGCAGCTAACCTTTCCTTCTGGTGTAAATTGTGGAGAGCAGTGACAGGCCCTGGATGAATACTGGCATCATAAATGAGCCGCATCATCTCAGGGAGACAGATGGCACATAAAAATAACAGAATCCTGCACAGGAGAGACTTCAGCCCGGTTAATAGAGTCCACTGAGCGGAGAGGAGAGAGCAGCAGACATGACATTTTGGGCTTTGATTGAAGAAAGGTTTCTGAGGTTATCATCCATTTAGTGTAGCCTCTGTAATAGATTTCAGAGAAAGCCCTGATTCCATTAGGTTTCCCTTTTGTAACACTTTGAAAAAGTTGAAGGAATTAAATGGACTGATCTGTCAAAATCAAGTCAAGCTCTTTATCAGCTGACAACTGTAGGATAATGAGAAGAGATCTCATTATGTTCCGCTCTATACACTGTACATTATGCGCTAGGAGGACATATAAAAAACTAAAAACTGAATAAAATTTATCACAAGTTATTCTTCATCCTGTTAAAGCTGTTTTAACATTTGGTTTCACCCTACTTCCCCTCCTAATGCAAGCTGCAGAAGTTTACCATTCATCAGCCAAACAACGATAGTTTTACTGTCACTACTCTCGCTTGGATTTAAAACTTCACAATAGGGCTGCAACAACTAACCAACAGAAAAAGATAACAATCAATAATAAAAATAATCAATTAACAGTTTGTGCACTATGCACTGATAATTTCTAACCGTGATGTCATTCCACAGTAGTGAAAACCACATTGTAATAAATTAAATATGTGGTTGAAAAAAGTTCAGTTTGCATATTGTTTGGAGGAAAACATTGGGTAGGATTTAGAATTACATGTTTAATAAAATACAGACAATAAAATTGGACTTGTTTATACAATTATTCAATAAATCAAATAAATAAATAGTCTGTTGCAGCAAACAAACAGAAAGGCGCTTGCATTTGTCTGCTGCTGATGCTTGGCAAAATATGCAAAGAATACTAGCTGCTCTCCGAAAACAATTTATTTGGAGACAAGCAGCTATAAGAAATGCATTACACCAGTGGCATGCATTGTGCCCTCAGGTGTATGCAGAACAACATATAAATAATAAAATACATATTCTATTTTCTATGTTTTATTTCTGATGTCTGAATTTAAATGTAATCCGCTCCATAACAGGAATACTCTGAGCCAATAGTGAGTTTCGCAATTTGACTATGGACCTTTTTTTGTCGGAGTGGGCTGAGATTTTTACTGCCATTTCTGATCATTCTTTTTTATTTATTTGGTTTCCTTTTCATTTTCTCTTTATAATGAAGCACTGTATTCGTTAAGTCAATGAGGTATAGATTAGGGGTGCGCCGGTCTGATATTCAAGATCGGTATTGCTCTGATACTGGCATACTGACCAGATGAGAACGATCCAAATCCGATATAGTGTGTATACTATTCTGTGTTATTATTAAGCCCCACGAAAGCCACATAAACACAAAGTTTTTGTGGCACTATAATTTAAGTGTTCTGAAGCCATTCCGTAGTTTAATGTGAGGTACAGATGAATATTTGACGTAAACTCTTCCCTCTGCTGTGGCTGTCTGTCCTCCTGCTTTCAGCATTCAAACTGCACGCCGCATTCAGTTATGACAGTCAAGACAATGAAACTCTCTTCAAGATGATTAAACGTTCCTAATGTTATACTTCATCTGTAAATAAAGATGAATGGTTTTGCATAAAATGTATTTATCTTGCTGGAGTTTCGTGCTGTTTCTAAATAGTGTAAATTTCTACTGGATATCTGGTTAGATCACTAGACTGAAGTAGAGAGCACTATGAATTGTTTGTCATGAGCACAGTAACTGAAATGTAAAACTTTTAAAAGAAAAGGCTCAATAAACGAATGCATATATTTAATACATCACGCATCAATATCTCTTCACTGTGCTTTGAACTATTCTATGCGGAGTGCTGCGCGGGATGTGCACAAGTGCTTTGTGCCACTCTGTATTTGGAGCCTTTAGTATTATAATACTTCTGCGCAATGAAAGATTATTAATAGCCTTTTTTGCTCATCTTAGCTACCATATGTTGCTGCCTCATTACTCTGCTTTACATTTAAAGTCCTTGTAAAGGCAATTATAAAAAAAAAAAGTCTAAACACATTATACATGTTAGAAATGTATTGCTAAAATATATTACAAAGACTGTGAACTGTAAAACCCTGAATTGTGGAGTTAGACCGTTAAACAGTTTCTCACCATTGCTGTGATCCGGATTTTTTGGGCAGGGCTAAAACGGGGGATTGATGACACACTGCGTCCCCCTGAGCTCCTGGCCTGCCCCTAACAATATAAATAGAGCACATTCGCATCAGTTCGCCGTTCAACCGCAAGTTACTTTCATACTGTTACTTACTCTGGAGGCTCAAACATATATGGTTTTGTACAACCAATTAAGCTGTTAGGAGCATCCATTCCAGCTGTAGCGGTGACAGTTGAGTGTGGCGCCTGCAGCTTTCCCGCGAGTGGGCGTGGTTTCAGCACAGTCAGCGGACTCCCATCCCCCCCCCAACCCCCCCCCCCCCCCCCCCAGCGTTTGAGAGCTGAGACTACTGCTCTTTTTTTCGAGATTTGCTTATTTTATATACTTACCGGCTTTTTTTATCATTCAAATTTTGCTGGGTGGCTAATAACACATTTTTCTGTGGTATGACAAACTCAGAACACAACACATTTGATCCACTTCAAATGTTGACTACTATAGTATATATTTATATATAAATATATTATTTGTTTTCCATGAGTGTATTTTTCAATAATACAAAGAGCAATTTGTAGACCTACCAGATTTAGTCCTACACTTATTCACTTTTATTTGTTACCCACTAAATAATGTATTTATTTTTTTCACTAAAAGTTTAGGATTTTATAAAATTAGTGTGCACTCATGATTTTCCAAGAGTAACTTTTGCTACTGAATTTTCCATTAACCTAGTTTATAATAGTAGTTTTGTCATACTGTAGATTATGATTATATATTTTTTGTTTGTTATTTTTCTTTATAATGAAGCTTTCTATATTTAGTAAATTGTGTCTAACATACAAAAGAGTGATGATCGACCTACACAGAGGTAGAGAAATTCTACACTGATTTAAAAAAACTGCGCTGGTATCGGATCAATATCGGTATCGGCAGATACTCAGATTTTTTGGTATCGGTTCGATATCGGTTCTGAAAAAGTTGTATCGAGCCAGCCCTAGTATAGATATTCAAAACCGATCAAGATAAAACAGTAATGGTATTTTAAGGTATTATGGAAAGTATATGTAGTCAGTAGTGCATGGTTTAGGTCTGTGATTTATGCCTGATTGCATTTGTACGAAATTGCATACCATACCTCAAACTTTTTCTTTTTGAAAGAGACAGATGAAGCATCCTCCTGAACGAAAGCCAACTAAAGTTTGAAAAACTTTCAAAGAAACCCAACAGTTTTAAAAACCAACCAAAAAAACTGTAACATCCATCAAACAAATGCATACAGAGCAAGACATATACGTTTTGAACAGAGTTACTGTTGTGCTCTGCCTGAAATATATGTTTGTACAATACAGATTCTTTAAAGGTGTTAAACGCTTTGAAGTGTTCCTACTCTCAGGTGCATTTTGTACATTCAAAATTCACGATGAGATTTCCTGTCAATGTGCAAAGTATTTTTCCTTTCAGAAGAGGGAGTAGGAAGCATTTTTTTCAGCAAAAGGGAGCTAATCCAAACTCTCTCTATCACAAATCTGTCGTCCTGCCGTGGCGCTCTGAGTGAGTTATAACATATATCTGCTCCTGCAGGAGAGCATGATGGGTTCTCTCTATACTGTGGTGATATATTCCAAGCAGTGCAGTGATTTAGATGCATCCAGTAATACTTTACAGCTCCTTCATTCAGAGCTCCAGCTGACAGGCTTCTGCTGATAGGAGCAGGGTCATTGAGGAGAGATGCTTTCAAATAAGGCATAAAAAATGAGGGGGCCATTAAAGACCAGGTGCAATGTGTCTTTAAAAACTCAATTAAGGCATGATAAACTTACAAAACATAAACAAAACCTAAATGCACTTAATATATGAGTGTTTAAAATACATCATAAAATTGCCAAAAAACAGAGACCAGGTAAGAAGTAAACCTACAAGAGTGTCATTTTCAATTAAATTTCAATCTGTATACTTTGGAAGTTCTTGGTATTGCAATTAAACAAACATTGTAACAATAAGCAACAATTCTACATATGGCAAGTTTCTGAATTTAAAATAAAAAATGTCAGGTATGACATAAAAATAATTATGGCTGTCCATGTGTATTGCTGTTTTCCAGAAGCTTGTGCTGCAAATGCACAGAAGTATGAAGGGTTTGCAAGTTTTCCAATGCCCCTGAAATGGCTGTTTGCAAAAAGCAATTCTTGCGGAAAAGATTTGAGACTCATGGGCAGTGCCTCAGGGACTTAAACCTCAAAACATTTTAGTAAAGCCCTGAATGTTTTTATTATGTTGTATTTACCAATTTCATTTTCACGCTTAGTCATTTTTTTTTCAACAATAAATATTTTCTGACCTCTGGTTCTGCTTTGTCCTCAGTCTCAGAAGCCAGGATTTTGACAACTGCCATAAAATCTGCCATTTTACTCTACAACAAAGTGAAGGCTTATGTAGCAGATGTCTGTGAGGTAGAGAAGTATTAGCAAGTGCACTGTCCTTGGTCAGCCCTCCATCTGCTGAAAACAGAATATACCGGTGTGAACATTTGACATTCCCTTTCAGTCGGTCACTCTCGACTAATTGGGATATTGCTTCGATAGACCGATCTACTTCGAGTGTAAACTAAATAAGCCAATGCACTTGGCATGCAATTATTGCATCCAGCTGCCGCGTGAGTATAATAAGGCAGCAGGTGCAATGCATACCAGCTTTTCGCTTCGGAGCAGAGCCTTAGTATCGTTCTGCTCAAATGTGTCTGCTGTGAACTACGAGTGCAGCACGCTCTCGGAAGCTTCATGTGTTGGCGAGATGGCACTTCAGCGGTGGTCGTTCCTGAGTCGAGTGGGTTGCACACTTCAGGCTGCACTACCCCCTGTCATGTTGCAAGCGGCCAATTCCCCTGTGCGCCTCAGCACTAAAAGAGCATTTCCAAAAGAGCAAATTTCTCTAAAAGATCTTCACGGGTGCGTCTTTGTAAAGATGAGGGATCGCCTTTATAAGGATGCCGTTTTATCTGTGCCATTCAGGGTGCGGTCATTATCTGGCAACGGGTGATGGTCACGATCGCTGTCTCACATGTCTGGCCATCAAGCACGCTGAGGTGGTCTTCGTGGATGAGTCATGTTCCCACTGTGGGAAGATGACCATCTCGGAGCTGCGAACCAGTCTCCGCTACCTTCAGGGGAGTGGAGTCCCATTGCTGCTGCCGCGATCTGGGGCTCGTTCTGGTGGCCGACAGACGAGAACCACTTCCAGCAGTAGCACGGGTGGTTTGAGGATTACAGTGGTGGCAAACCCCGCAGGGAACCAATGCTCTGGGGACCATCACTCCTCTTGCACCTCCGATCTAGTGGAGCAACCCGCGGAACACGCTGGGCCCTCTTCAAAGAGCGTACCAGCGGTATCCAGTGGGCCTCCCCCCGACCAGATGTTGATCTCAGCATCGGAGGGAGGGCTGTCCGATGAAGATTCAGACGCGCTGCCACCCCCCGGGACGGTGGCAAAGCCTGAATCGGATCCAGAGATGACATCTATGTTTTCCCGTGCCGCCGAGAGGGTAGGGCTCGATTGGAAATCTCCACCGTGTCCCAAGCCCTCAAGGCAGGATGATTGGTTTCTCAAGGTGGCTCACGCTGGTTCTTAGCGCCCCACCCCTTTCTTCCCGGAAGTGCATGACGAGCTCACCAGGTCGTGGATGGCACCTTTTACTGCCAGAAACCGGCCGGTGGGCTCCTCCTCCCTCACCACCCTCGATGGTGGTGCAGCGAAGGGGTATCCGGTGATTCCCCCAATGGAGCGGGCGGTAACGATGCAATTGTGTCCTAAGTCTGCCTACTGCTGGCGGGAGACCCAGTGCTTCCTTCCCGGGCCTATAGGCATTCGTCTGGTCTAACTGGCAGTGCCTATATGGCTTGCAGGGAAGCTGCTTCCGCCTTACATGCTATGGCGTTACTGCAGGTGCACCAGGCCAAGGCACTAAAGGACCTGCACGAGGGTGGTCACGATCCAGAACTCCGAACCGCCACTGACCTCACGCTCCGAGCGACGAAGGTTACCACACGTTCTCTGGGTCATGCGATGTCCACACTTGGTTGAAATGAGGGACGCTGACAAAGATCAGTTCCTTAACCCTCTGGTGCCAACTATGAGTAGACTTGTGCCGGTATTCGGTAATGCGATATATCGCGGTAATGAATATGCACGATATTGTTATCGTGGGCACTTCCAAATACCAAGAATAATTATATATTACAAATTATTCAGAATTTGAAATGCATTTTAAGAATACTTTTCCCATCAACTGGTCAAAATGCACAACACCGTTTGTATGCTGCTTTAAAGACGCGTGAACTCTGATGTAAACAAGCACGCACGAAAAGCACATGGAGGAACACGTGAGAGACGCACTGAATGAAAGCACAGTAACTCTCTGACAGCAGATGGCGCTAAACTGCAGCCCTTACCCTTTAAACCCCATAAATAAAAGCAGCTGCTACTTTCTAAACATTTAAATAATATAAAATAATATTTATATATTTCCATAATTTTTTTCCATTTTAATCTGGACTATAACATGTCCTAGATTTTGTTTGAAAGTGTTTTGATTCTTTATTGTTCATTAACACTTTACATTAGTTCAGCTTCATTGGTTAACAAACTGACAATGAATAATTCTTCTGAACATTCATAAATCTTAGGTATTCCAATATTTAATAACACGTTGTTAAAATCAAAAGTTGCAACTTTGTTATTTAATGAGCTAACATGAGCTAAGACTTGTATTTTTTAACAAAGATTAGTAACTTTTGTAGCAAATGTAGCTATTGCTCATTGTGAATGTTAATGCATTAACTAAGGTTAACTAATGAGGTCTTATTGTAAAGTGATACCTATGGGTCTTTAAAGTTCTTTTGCACTTTAATCGGTGTAACTTTTTTAACTTTAAATATATTTTTTTTTTTGCTTTATTGCATTTAAATGTTCAGTTATTTTTGTTATAAGAAAAAAAGTTATTTAACCTGTTATACTGTATTATGACCACTTTTTTTAAAACTTAATTTCAATACCATGATAATACAGCATACCATGGTAAAACATGATCAATTAATCGCAACATGAAAATTTGATACCGGCATATCCCTAGTTATGAGGCATTTTCTCCTGATAACACCAAAAAGAACTTAAACGTCTCTAGGTTACGTATGTAACCCTGGTTCCTCGAGGGAACGAGACGCTGCGTCGAACGCTTTGGGGAACGCGTCTAGCGTGAGCGACTCTGAATATCGTGTGAAATCAGTCCAATGGAAGAGCATGACGTCACGGGCGGGGTGACGTAAGCGACCAGGAAGCTATAAAAAGCACATGCCGCGCAGCTGGCATCAGCTTCGAGTACCAGCAAGCGCCGGCAGGGGTGCCGGGGGGTATGGCTCCGAGACGCAGCGTCTCGTTCCCTCGAGGAACCAGGGTTACATACGTAACCTAGAGACGTTCCTCTTCAGGAACTCGAGCTGCGTCGAACGCTTTGGGGAACGAGTACCAACGCTGCCAGACTCCCAAACCCCTGCCTAGTGTGTATCCGAAGAGCACAACTTAGGACGAGAGGACGGATGCGCCTGGAGTGACCGGCATGTCTAGGCCGTAAAATTTTGCAAATGTAGAGGGCGTGGACCACCCCGCAGTGTTGCAGATGTCCAGCATGGATACACCTGCCAAAAAGGCCTTGGAGGCCGCCATACCCCGTGTGGAGTGAGCCTTGGCTCCCAACAGCGGGGGACGACCAGAGGACTCATAGGTGGCGTTGATAGCCTCGACTATCCAACGACTAATAGACTGCTTAGAAGCAGGAGAACCCCTCTTGGGGGGACCATAGCATACAAGCAATTGGTCTGTTTTTCTCCACAGGGCAGCTCTGTGGACGTATGCGTCCAGTGCTCGAACTGGACACATACAATTTAGCTTCTCTTGGTCGGGCTCCCTAAAGGGAGGAGGACAGAAAGCCTGCAGAACTACAGGTTGTGGTGTGACAGAGGGGACCTTAGGAACATATCCCGCTCGAGGGTATATGAACGCTTTGGTCATGCCAGGTGCAAAGTCCAGATATGTGGGGGCCACTGAGAGGGCCTGCAAATCTCCTACTCTCCTCAGAGAGGTAATGGCCAACAGAAAGGCGGTTTTGAGTGTCAGATGTCTGTCTGAAATATCTTGAATAGGCTCAAATGGAGGTCTGCACAAAGCCTCTAGTACCACAACCAAGTCCCACGGGGGAATACGGGACCTTACTGGAGGTCTCAGCCTCAGCGCACCGCGGAGGAAACGTGTAACTAATGGGTGTCTTCCCAAAGACTGACCATCGAGAAGGGCGTGGTAGGCCGCAATGGCCGCCACGTAGACCTTCAACGTGGGGTGGGTCAACCCTGCAGAGAACCTGGCCTGTAGGAACTCCAGAACTGTACCGACTGGGCAGTTTACTGGGTCTAGCTGGCGGTCTCTGCACCATGAGGTGAAGAGTTTCCACCTCAGGGCGTACAGTTTCCTCGTTGAGGGAGCTCTGGATTGGAGGAGGGTCTCAACAACCTCGGTTGAGAGACCGGATGCTATGAACTGCGCCCCCTCAGGGGCCACACCCACAGCTTCCACAGCTCCGGGCGAGGGTGAATTATCGTGCCCTGCGCCTGTGAGAGTAGGTCCGCCCTGATCGGTATCTCCCAAGGAGAGCTGTCGAGGAGCGAGACCAGATCTGCGAACCATACTCGGCCCGGCCAGAACGGGGCTACTAACAATAGACGGACCCCGTTCCGGCGTACTCTCGCCAGAACTCCCGGGAGCAGAGCAATAGGGGGAAATGCGTACAGACGAAGCCTCGGCCAGGTCTGTACCATAGCGTCCAGTCCCAGGGGAGCTGGATGAACTAGAGAGAACCAAAGGGGACATTGTGCTGTCTCCTGAGTTGCAAAGAGGTCTACTTGAGCTCTGCCAAAAATTCTCCATATCTGCTACACCTCCTCGGGGTGAAGCTTCCATTCCCCGGGCCTCGGCCCCTGCCTCGACAGTATGTCTGCTCCCACATTCAGTTTCCCAGGAATATATACTGTTCTGAGTGAGAGGAGTTTGCCCTGGGACCACACAAGGATCTGGTGCGCCAGCTTGTACAAGGGGCGCGAACGCAGACCTCCCTGGTGGTTGATGTAAGAGACCACCGATGTGTTGTCGGTGCGCACCAACACATGGTGATCCCTTAGGTCTGGGAGGAAGTGCTTCAGTGCACGATAAACTGCTAGCATTTCTAGACAATTGATATGCCATGTCAGATGGCGACCGCTCCACAGACCGTGGGGAGGGTGGCCACTCATGACCGCACCCCAACCAGTGAGGGAAGCATCCGTCGCTAGTGTTACACGGCGACCAGGAGCTCCCAGCACTGGGCCCTGATTCAAGAACCAAGGTTTCTTCCACATGTCTAAGGCACGGAGGCAGCGCCGCGTGACCTTGATAGTTCGAAGTGGATTGCCCCTCGGGGAAAATCCCTTTGTCTTGAGCCACCACTGTAGGGGTCTCATGTACAGCAGGCCAAAAGGTATCACGTTGGACGCAGCTGCCATCAGACCCAACAATCTCTGAAATTGTTTGACAGTGAGTGACTGGCCTTCTTTGACTCTCTCGACTGAGATGAGGATCGACTCGATACGAGCAGGGGACAATCGTGCCTGCATCGCGGTCGAATCCCATACTACGCCTAGATAGGTGGTTCTCTGAACTGGAGAAAGTACACTCTTCTTGGCGTTCAGTCTCAAACCCAGCTCCCCCCCATATGCGCGAGAACGACATCTCGATGCCGAGCCGCAACCTGCTCTGACTGAGCTAAAATCAACCAATCGTCGATGTAGTTGAGAATGCGGATGCCCTGCATGTGCAGGGGGACCAGAGCCGCATCTACACATTTTGTGAACGTGCGGGGTGAGAGTGCAAGGCCAAAGGGAAGTACTCGATATTGGTAAGCTTCGCCCCCGAAAGCAAACCTCAGAAACTTCCTGTGTTGTGGAAGGATGGATATGTGGAAGTATGCATCTTTGAGATCTATTGTGACAAACCAGTCCTCGGACCTGATCTGTGCTACAACATGCTTGATCGTGAGCATCTTGAACTTCAGTCTCATAACTGATCGATTTAAGACCCGCAGGTCTATGATCGGACGCAACCCCCCATCCTTCTTTGGAACTATGAAATACCGGCTGTAAAATCCGGATTCCCTGTCTTGAGGAGGGACCACCTCGATGGCCTCCTTCTCTAATAGGGCTTTCACTTCTTGTTCCATAACCAGACCCTGCTCGGGGCCGACTATCGTCAGAGTAACCCCGTTGAACATTGGCGGTGCAGAGCCGAACTGAATACGGTAGCCTTTTTCTACTGTGTGCAGGACCCATTGAGATACATTTGGCAGTAGTTTCCACGCTGGCAAATAATCTACTAAGGGAATCAGTCTCTCGAGACTGACCTCTGGTGTAAGAGGCCCCCGCAGGAGTGGCGAGCATCTCAGCCCCGCTACGCGCACGGGTGGAAGATACTGAGAATGATGCTCGCTGGGGACCGCTGCGCCCTGGAACACTGGCAGGGTTGGCAGACCGGCCCCCAGAGGGCGCTGAGGCGAGACGGGCACCGTGTAATGCGGTGTGCACCGCTCTACCCCAGCAGAGGCTGCCCTCTGACGCCCTGGCTCTCTGGCGTCAGGGCTTCTTGGCCAAGGCCTTCTTAGCATCAATAACTGCCCTCAAATCTTGTTTGGGCCTCGAAGACCTCGGCCGAGAGCGTCGCTGAGGCTCCTGTTCCCTTTGCGGGGGAGCACGAGAGGCGACGCTCTGCTTTTGAGCCTCTCGGTATGTGGAGCTAGGGTGCGGCTGGGGCATCTCCCGCCCAGATGCCCCGAGGGAGCGATGAGGGAGGAATTTATGGAACGCCGCCGCCTGTTTGCGAGCCTCCTGAAACCTTTCGACGACAGTGTTGACTGCGTCGCCGAACAGGCCAGAAGGCTGGATCGGGGCGTCCATAAGGCAGACCCTGTCCCGCTCTTTCATTTCAGACAGGGTCAGCCATAAATGCCTCTCCGCGGCCACCATAGCTGCCATGGACTGCCCAATCGCTCGGGCGGTCTCCTTGGTGGCGCGGAGGGAGAGATCAGCGGTCCTTCTGAGCTCAGTGATGTCATCGGACTTGATCTCCTCTCCCTCATCAAGCTCCTTCAGCAGGTCAGCCTGGTACGCCTGTAACACCGCCATGGTGTGCAGACACGCACCAGCCTGACCTGCTGCCGCATACCCTTTGCCCACCAGAGCCGACGTTGTTCTGAGTGGCTTGGAGGGCAATGCCGGGGCCTTCAGAGACGATGCAGTACCGGGGGACAGATAGCTCGCGAGCGTCTGTTCCACCCGGGGCATTGCTCTGTAGCCGCGCTCTGTAATCCCCACTACATTGCCGTAGTAATCTGAAGAGGGGATATACAGGCGGGCTGAGAATGGCCGCTTCCACGATCTAGCGATCTCTTCATGTAGATCGGGAAAGAATGGAAGGCCCCGGCAAGGAGGTGGCTGACTCGCCCGCAGAAAGCGTTCGTCGAGCTTGCTTTTCTGCGGTTCGGTTGTTTTCTTGGCGGGCCAGTCAAGACTCAACTTGGCCACCGCACGAGTCACCACCTCTAAGAGCTCCTCATACCTCGGCGAGTGGGGTGGCGAATC
The DNA here is from genome assembly GCF_018340385.1 of Cyprinus carpio. NCBI lineage: Eukaryota > Metazoa > Chordata > Actinopteri > Cypriniformes > Cyprinidae > Cyprinus > Cyprinus carpio. The sequence continues at coordinate 9,985,373 of NC_056598.1, forward strand.
CCTGTCGACAGACTCCACATCGACCTCCTCGGAGGAAGAGAGGCGGAGTGTCGATCCCTCTCCCTGGGTGGAAGGAACCGCAGAGCGTGCTTCCGACTCCAGAGATTGGGCGCCGGATCTGGCAGAAGTGGAAGGAGATAGGGACTCGCCCGTCTCCATTCCCTCTGTCAGATCCACTTGCGAACCCCACGAGTGCAGCTGCCGTTCTGCCTCGGCAGAAGCGGGGCCGGCACCGTGGGGAACGCTGGAGAAGGCTCCCTCCTCGAAGAGAGCCCTCCGGGAACGAAGCAGCCGCACCGACATCCTCTCACAATGCGGACAGTCGGCCCCCTCGAGAGCCGACTCGGCGTGCTTCGAACCCAGGCAGACCACGCACAGACTGTGTGTATCCCCGCTCGTAATGTAGCGCGGGCAGAGAGGGACACACAGTCTGAAACGCGATCGGGTTTGACCTTTTGAATGTTTAGACTTCGCCTTGCACTTGGACATTGCTTGGAGCTCTACTGGACAGACAACAGTAAATAAGACTCACAAGACAAAATGACATGCACACACAGAGCGCTTGCTGAAGACGCGAAGCTGATGCCAGCTGCGCGGCATGTGCTTTTATAGCTTCCTGGTCGCTTACGTCACCCCGCCCGTGACGTCACGCTCTTCCATTGGACTGATTTCACACGATATTCAGAGTCGCTCACGCTAGACGTGTTCCCCAAAGCGTTCGATGCAGCTTGAGTTCCTGAAGAGGAATTACATTTTCAGTTTTGATCATACAGATAAGAGCAATACATCAATCGAATCTGTAAAGGTTCTAGTTTTATTTGTATCCACACATAATAACAACAAAACTTTGTGCATTTATAAAATAAAGAAAACAAACAGGGAACACTGTCTGCAGCCTCGGTCTCTGGTGATCTTCATTTAGAAACACGTCATTAAAATGAACTGTAACTCAGTGAATACTCAACGAAGAGACATGAGAGATGGATCTATAGAAAGTTTGACATGTCTACTTTTAAACTAAGCAAGTGCTACCAAAAACAAATATTCTGTGAAAAAGTAATCCATATGAAAACAACGCGATGTCCGTCTTTCACGTCTCCCTTCATTATATCTAATGCGACCACGGCCACACACCAAGTGCGCTTAATGGTCGCGGCGGGTAAACACCCCATAACAACAAACAAAGCAGCGAGTTTTTTTACATTTTACTTTGCACTTCGCGCTGAGAGGAATGAGACTGAATTCACTGCAGAAAAGACCCACTTGTGACAAATAAGAAAGAATTAAACCTCAAGAACCTTTGGATTATTGATGCAGTGGCTTGATCAAGCAGAGATCCTATACATGAGTAAGTCTTTTTTTTATTATCCTACTTGTATTAGTTTTCACATAACCTGTACACATTTTACTAGTTAGACTTTTTTCAAACTATTATTCCTGACTAAATGTATAATCAAGTGAAACATTATAAAGTTTCATTTCATTTACAGCATCTAAATGTCTCACCATGCCAGAATTTTTTTTTAATGTTATGTTATATAACATAAACAGCAATACGATATAAAAAAATATTGTTGCTAGCCTAATATCAGTAAGAATAGTTATTCTCTGTTCACGAATATAGCCAAATATGTTTATAACTATATATATTGTATAGGCTTACATACAAAGCATGCTTGTGTTTATGAATGTAACTAAGCTTCTGTTCATAAATATCTACTCTGGTGTAAGTATTTTGAATGTGTTATACCCGGGATCCTCTGAGGTGTAAATGTATCAAGTAAACTGTAAATATCACTGATAATATGTGTGCTATGTGGTAATTGTGTTCTTTTTTTCTATAAATTAGTACTAGTATCAGTGACCATCACAATAATGTTAATAATGTAGTTTAAAAAAAATTATTTTGTCCTCAGAGTCTTTATTGTAACTCTTCTCTCTGTCACACACCTGGCTGAAAGGCTCATTATGCAGCTCATTATGCGGGAATTTGTCTTCTCAGGTGTGAATCAAAGCATTATGCAGGATAGTTGACGCCTTCTTGCATATACCTTTCCTACACAAAAAGTGTCTTAAAAACATGTAAATCAATATATTGTTTTCTGTGAGCGAGTAATCAAGATGATTTTCACATCATTTTGAAGCAAAAACTCTTAGGCTTCAAAATCTGTTCTCAAAAGTCTTGTGAACAAATGTTCTCTAGGTGTTTTACTGCCTTATTTCAGTGACTTCAAAATTTTAGTTTTTCACTAACCACTCATAAACGTCGCTTTCTCAAAAACACAATCATGTACATACATGCTGCTCACATATTATTGTAGCCCTGTTTGTGCTGATTACAGTGTTATTAGACTTTAGACATTTATATTTTTATAAGCAACTGAAAAAAAACACAAATATCAGGGCATGTCAAAACTTCTCTGGGCCCCCAAAACACCCTCAGGCCTTAGAGGGTTAATGCCCCTGTGTCCCAGACCGGCCTCTTCGGCGACGTGGTCGAGAACCTGGCCCAGCAGCTCTCGGCTGCATGGGAGCAGACTGAGGCGGTCCAACCTTCTGCCCGGCGGGCAGCTGCTGCCTCCACCTGTCCACCGGCTGCAGCGCCCCAGCCAGCTCGTCGCCGAGGGCAGCCCCCCGCGCCTCATCTGCAGCTGCCTCCAGAAAGTGGCGCCGTAGTGCGGGCCGGGTGGAGAATCTGGAAATCTCGACGAGAGAGCAGTTTTCTCTATCTCTGGGTCCCAGGACCTCACTCATCCTCCTCTTTCGCCAGATGGCAGCAGCGGGCGGTTCGAGAGCGTCAATGAAGGCCCTCACACACCCTCTGCCAACCTGTGGAACCAGATGAGCCTTGCACCCCACACTCACACCCCCTCCGTTCCGCTCACAAGCCGCCCGAGTTGGGTCCCTGTGTTCCACTTCAATGCCCCACTGCGGGTATGGCTGTGGTTCCGCTGGTCCCGCTTGTACGGTTTCTAAGCGCCTGGTAAGTGCTACCTAGCCCATCTCGCTGGCTTCTGCGAACGATCAGTCTCGGCTATGCTATTCAGTTCACCCGGCGTCCCCTCAAGTTCAGAGTTATCCGCTTCACTACAGTGAAAGGGTCCGATGCCCCTGTTCTGCTGGTAGAGATCGCAGACCTACTTGCGAAGAACGCGATAGAGCCAGTCCCTCCAGCTGATATGAGGACAGGGTTTTACAGCCCTTACTTCATTGTACCCAAAAAAGGCGGTGGGTTGTGACCGATCTTGGATCTGCGAGTTTTGAACCGGGCCCTTCATCGACTACCGTTCAAGATGTTGACGCAGAAACGCATCTTCGGGGGCATCCGTCCCTAAGATTGGTTTGCAGCGATCGAACTGAAGGACGCGTACTTTCATGTGTCGATCCTTCCACGCCACAGACAATTTCTGTGGTTTGCTTTCGAAGGACGGGCATATCAGTACAAGGTCCTGCCCTTCTGGCTGTCCCTGCCTTCCCATGTCTTCACGAAAGTCGCGGAGGTGGCTCTTGTTCCCCTCAGTGAGCAGGGTGTTCGCATTCTCGACTATCTAGATGATTGGCTGATACTAGCACAGTCTCGGGATCAGTTGTGCGAGCACAGGGACCTGGTGCGAGCACAGAGACCTGGTGCTCCGTCACCTCAGCCTGTTGGGACTTTGGGTCAACTGGGGAAAGAGCAAACCGATGCAAAGAGTCTCTTTTCTTGGTATGGAGTTAGATTCGGTTGAACAGACACCACGCCTCACAGAGGAACGTGCGCGGTCGGTGCTAGCCTGCTTGAATACGTTCAAGGGCAGGACAGCGGTCCCACTGAAACTTTTTCAGAGGCTCCTGGGGCCTATGGCGGCTGCAGCGGCACTTACACTGCTCGGCCTGTTACATATGAGACCGCTCCAGCACTGGCTTTATGGCCGCGTCCCCAGGTGGGCGTGGCAGCGTGGCACTCACCAGGTTACATCGGCCTGTTGCCAAACCCTCACCCCGTGGTCAGATCTTGCGTGGTATCTCCTTCAGATTTGAAATAGAAACTCATGAGACATTTGACTTTCAACCCATTACTTTTCTAGATCGCTCCAGGACTGATTTCATGTATTTTTATATATATAAAAAAAAAAAATTAAAAATTAAGTGTGGTAAAAACTTTTTCAAGGCACTTCAGTGTCTAGAATTTTAAATATTTTTGAGCATTATCAACTCTGGTTGAGGCAAGCACGTGCTGGTCCGAACAGACAACACAGCGACCGTTGTGTACATCAACTGACAAGGTGGTCTGCGCTCCCGTCGCATGTCGCAACTCACCCGCCACCTTCTTCTTTGGAGTTGAAAGGTTCTGAGGTCACTTCGTGCTTTTCACATTGGCACCATTTGGCATCCGGTTCCAGACCTTTGGAAACTCCATGTCTGGTCCCTGGACGGGACACGGAGGTTCTAGGTGACCTACCCCAGAAGGTAGCGAACACCATCACTTTGGCAAGAGCACCGTCTACGAGACATGCTTACGCCTTGAAGTGGAACCTGTTTGTCGAGTGGTGTTCTTCTCGCTGAGAGGACCCCCAAAGATCCCCGATTGCGGTCATGCGGTCCAGCAAGGGCTGGAGCGAAGGCTGTCTCCCTCCAACCTCAAAGTCCAGGTTGCTGCTATTGCTGCGTACCATGACCCCGTGAATGGGAAGTCTTTAGGTAAGCATGACCTCATCATCAGGTTCCTTAGGTTAAATCCTTCCCGGCCCCCCCTCTATACCCTCTTGGGACCTGACTCTGGTGCTGAAATCACTACAGCAGGGCCCATTTGAGCCAAAGTTTCTTTCATTGAAAACTCTGATCCTGCTTGCACTGGCCTCCATCAAGAGGGTAGGGGACCTGCACGCATTTTAGGTTTGACGATTCATGCCTAGAGTTTGGACCAGCTGACTCCCAGGTAATCCTGAAGCCCCGGCCCAGCTACGTGCCCGAGGTTCCCACTACACCCTTCAAAGACCAAGTGGTGAGCCTGCAAGCACTGCCCCTGGAGGAGGCAGACCCAGCCTTGGCTTTGCTCTGTCCCGTCCGAGCATTGAGATGCTACGTAGACTGGACACAAAGCTTCAGGACTTCAAACCATCTCTTTGTTTTTTTTTCACAGAGGCCGGCAGAAGGGGAATGCCGTCTCTAAGCAGAGGATGGCCCACTGGATTGTGGATGCCATAACCCTGGCTTATCAGGCACAGGGTGTGCCCTGCCCGTTCAGGTTGCAAGCTCACTCAACTAGAAGTGTTGCATCCTCCTGGGCGCTGGCTTGTGGTGGCTTGCTGACAGATATTTGTAGAGCTGTGGGCTGGGCAACCCCCAACACATTTGCTAGATTCTATAGTCTTCGTGTAGACCCGGTATCCTTCTGTGTTCTCACCTCAAATGAGTAGTGGCACCGAGAGGCCCCAGTTAGTTTGGCTTGCTAAAACTGCTCCAGAGTGTCCATACTGTAGACCCAGTTGAGTTCCTCCATCACCCTAGGCAGCTGGATACAGCGTAACGTCCAGTGCAAGACCTTCATAATGAATCCGCGAGAACCATGGAAGGCTGTGTTCCATATTGAGACCAAAGCGGTACTCGTATGTGTATAGTCCACGGTATAGCCTTAGAGCCAATGTTTCCCCGGCAGACTTCTGCCTTCCCAAGAGGGTTTTAATCACCTCAAATTTCTCCATATACACCTAAACGGATGCTATATGTGTATTTGCTTCCGAAAACTCCTTCGGGAAGGATGGGGCTTCACCGACGTGACGTCGAAAGTGACCGACTGAAAGGGAATGTCTCGGTTACGTATGGTAACCCTCGTTCCCTGAAGGAGGGAATGGAGACGTCACATCCCGTCGCCACGGTTGCTGTACCACCGCTGAGTTGCCTGGGTCTCTGGCTCGTCTACCTGCTGCCTTATTATACTCATGCTGTGATCAGCGGCAGCTGGATGCAATAATTGCATGCCATTGTGCATTGGCTCTTTTAGTTTACACTCGAAGTAGATTGGTCTATCGAAGCGATATCCCAATTAGTCAGTTACTGACGTGACGTCTCTGTTCACTCCTTCAGGGAACGAGGGTTACCATTCAGTGGAGCGCGAGAACAGAACAGACTGGGCATATGCCTAACTCCAGGTTCACACTCTGTCTGTGATGCGTATTTTTTCCGAGCCCATGTTAATGGATCAGAGCGTTCACACTGCACGCGGAAAAAGATGTGAACAGAAAAGGTCAGAAATCGAAAGTTGCGAAAAGAATGAATATCTAACGCATGAGCATAGAGAGAGTTGTAAGTGAGTGAGAGAGCGGAGACACGTTTTAAGTGTGCCCACTCTCTCCGGACGAGAGCAGCATGTATCTGAGCACGCGTGTCTGGTTTTGTGACAAAGCAAAGGAAATCTGCGTTCGAGCGGAGAGAATCGCGCTCGCGCATTATTTTGATGTGCTTTCGCGTTACAATAACACGCTCTCGCTGCTGCTTCTGCACCGCATACACATACTGTATATGCACTGCAAACGGAGTACGTGTGAACCTTGGGCAATAAATATATTTTAGCACCTCAGGCACCGCTACAATGAGCTCTATGACAATGCATGGCAAAAAAAAAGCCCTGGACAGGGGTTTTGTTTTATTTTATTTTTTTTTTTTTTTTTTTTTATATGGCTAGACATTTTGTTTGACATCTTTACTTAGTGATTATTTTGACTTATGTTACAACTTTTTGATAAAGCTCTTATTGGTTTTCTTTTGGAAATATGTTTCAAATTTATACTGAATGCATTTATGACTGTAAAGCATGTCTGTGTGTGTCAAAATCGTGATTAAAATCGAAATTGATAAAAAAACCGTGATAGGTTTTTTTTGTCCATATCGCACAGCCCTATTTTGCACTGAGAAAAACTGAGGGTAGGGGATTCACAACATTTTGTCATGCCATGTTATGTTTGATGCAGCAGAACAACATGTGGAAAATCAACAAACATAGTCATAGACCACCCACTGCCACATAGCAAATATGCATTAAAACTACCTAAAAAAACTTTATCAAAACAACAGTCAGCAGTCTAGAATCATTCTGTGAAATGTATGAACATGCTTTGATTGTAACATTCAGTAACGGGCCTTTCCAGCTGATTGTAGAGCCAACTATACACTTAAAACACATTCAACTGCCCAGTCACTCCAAAACCTTTTCTTTACTTGCTATTTATCAATAGCCTTTTATTTAAAAAAGAAGAAAGAAATCACATTATTGCATTACACAACAAAGCAAAAAGAGAGCACCTGTGACTCTATTACTGTCTTCCTAAGTAAATGACAGAAATTTTAGATGCATGGATAATGTCATTATAAAGCCCTCCAATTTTTTCCAAGACAAATGTTAAAATAGAGTTGTGCAAATAACAGCACACACAGGACATTTTTTCAGATAAATATTTCCCCTCATATCACATCCAATAGGAATGTAACGATGCACTCTGAGCTGGCTGAAAATCAATGAAAACAAGTCAGTTGAGATGTTAAATGAATTGCAATACACCTTTTAAAAAGCAAGGGTGATGAAGCTGTGTACTTTACAGCTCCTCCGTGTCCCTTGCTTGTATATATATATATATATATATATATATATATATATATATATATATATATATATATATATGTATATATATATATATATATAAAACAAGTGCAGACAAAGCCTTAGTTTGTTTATATGAACAGATTTCTTTTATATGTATTATTCATTTATTTATTTGATTTGTTTTAAAATTACAAATTAGTTGACTTATTTCAACATTTAAAGATATTTCAATTACACAAAGAAATGTGCAGTGTTTTGTCTGAGAAATAATAAAGGGACACTTTTTCATTTATATGTCATAAATCTCATTTTGTTAAAAAAAGTAAGAAAATTTTATCATGAAATCAATATTGTGAAATGTATCGCATCGTGAGTTGAGTGTATTGTTACAACCATAATATCCAATGTGCTATCTAGCAAAAGACACAAAATACATGTGGAGTAAAAGAGAGTGTTTAATATTACTTTATTGGGTGTTATAGGAAAAACATGGTTGTCTTTGATGGAAGAAACGTCAGCCAGAAACAACTAAATGGCTGGGTAATTTGTTTGTCTTTTGATGTGTATAAATTCTATCAGAAATGATATATACACCACAGTAAACAAGACCTGTTTAACCAGATTACTATAACAGACACTATTGGATGGTGCTCTGATGCCACTAACAAGTACACATCCTGCCAGCAGAGGGTGCACTTTGTTTAGTTTGCTGCTTCCACACAATCAGGACCGCAGTACTCTTTAACATGGCAAGCATGGCAGTGCTCCAGACCATAACATGAAAGACATGATTACCCTTTACATTAAAAACAGAGCTGTAATCTCTAGCAAACCACTCAATAATTCTCAGCAAACTTCCTCCCTCCTATTTTTAGACTCTCATTAAAAAGCATTAAAGAGCGAAAATATATTCCAGTGTGCTGTTGACAATTTTGATTCCTCAAAACCTGAAGCCATCTGCCTCACAGTAGTGTATAACACCCCCAGTGCCTCTGATTTGCCTTTCTTGTTCCTATCCAGTGGGTGTAAACATTTCAAATGAGTATGCAATAAAAAAAAAAAAAAGAAGAAAATACTTCAGTGACTTCCAGCTGATGTTTTCTCGAGACAGTTGCATCTTTGTGCGCAATGAACTAAATATCAGTTTATGTGGGTCAGGATGTTGGCAATTCGCTGCTGTGATGTCACAAGACCTTAAAATTTTGTAAGACAAATCCCTAGAGGTGTTTGCAGAAAACAGCGGCACAGTGAAATAAGAAAAACTCTGCACAGAAATATTAAGACAATAACTCAAACTCTAACTGGGGGAAGGGGGGGGGATGCCTGATTCAAAAAGAGCAATACATCTGCTAAGAAATATCTTTTAGACTGGATAAGGACAACCAAAGGTAAGCTGAAAAATGACTGGAAGGAAGAAAAATGGAAAAGGATGAAGAGAACAAAGCAACCTTGTCCAGTGAATCTACATATTTGTTTGAGTGACAGCATTCTATATGGATGTTTTAAGCCTGGATTTCATAATGCAGTGAGCCTGTCTCATCTATGACATATTAGTCAGATATCAGAATGGATTATGTTGCAGAAAACGCAGGTTCAAATTACTCACATTGTTCAAGTCATCTGTAGGATCAAGTCACCAAGAAAAGACACAAGCATAACTCCCTATAACAGTCTTGGTCAGGTCAATAGTGTTACCTTTTCTGCTGTATATGAAATAAACTTAATTGTATTAGAATCTATTAGAATTGACCATTTTTTGAGTGTCATATTTGTTGTTTTAACGACATACAGTACAAGCTGACATTACTGATCATGTCACTTTGCAAAAAAATAAACAAAAATATAGCTGCAAGCAGCGATGGCGGGCTCAAGCCATCAGTGCAAACGCCGCCCCGGTGGCATCAGGAAAATTGTGCCCAGCGGGCACATGCATTTACAGTAACTCTATGGCAGTCTGATTTTAAAGATTCGGTAGTTAAAGGGTTAATCCAAACCATCAAGACTATGAAAGACACACACAGAGAACAATATATAATACTTTAGTAACACTTTTTTTTATAAGGTTTCAGTTATTAAGATTAACTAACATGAACAATAATTATATTGCATGTCAATGTCAGTTAATAGTCAAAACTTAAAAAAAAAATTATCTGTTAACATTAGTTAATGCACTGTGAACTAAAATCTACAAAAATTAATAAATTCTGTGGAAATATATTTTTCTTGTTCATTTACTAATGTTTACAAATTAGACCTTATTTTAAAGTGTTACTAAAACCTTTATTGATTTACACTGTGTGCACAATTATTAGGCATGTTGATATTCTGATTTTTTTACCATTAATTTTGTATTTAATCATTTATGAGTGATATATTGTCCATGAAGGCTGGAAGAGAAAAACTCCTTATATTCAGGTGTGCAGAATTATTAGGCTTTTTTTACAGATGAAATGAGCCAAAAAAAGAGTTTTAACTCAGACTGAAAAGTCAAAAATTATTAAATCCCCATGAGAATTATTCAAAACTATTGCAATATAGAAATTGCAAAATTTCGACATGACTATTGGACAAAAAAATGCTGACTGGGACAGTGGAGTTTGAAAAAAAAAAGGTGGAGAAAAGACACAAGTTAACTGCAAAAGAATTAAGAATTAAGACTTTTCAGAATAGAAGATGGAATAAAAATGTGCTCCCCAAACTTACTGCCAGATTCTGGAACAGGGGTCAGGAACCTTTTTTGACCAAAAAGCAAAATTTTTATTTTTGGTTAAGAGCCATTTTTCCAAAAGGGCATATATATATATATATGTGCTTGGAAAATATCATCTGAATATCAAGTGCCTAATAATGATGCACGCCGTGCAATGAATTTTTAATGATTTTATTGATCTATAAGCATTTGTGAAATATTTTTTGCTGGCATTACAGCTTGGTCTTCATCTGTGAGCTTATCTGTTTTTACTGTTACATCATGAGGTTGTGTAAATTCAGATAAATGTCATGTCACAGGATGTCATAGGTCAGTATTTAAATGAGTTTGAAATTATTATTATTATTATTATTATAAACCTATGCAATATATATTGAATATATATATATATATATCTATATATATATATATATATATATATATATATATATAATTGCATATGTTTATAATAATTATAATAATAATAATAATAATTTCAAACTCATTTAAATACTGACCTATGACAGTATTGAAATGTATATATATATATATTTTTTTACATATATATATATATATATATTGAAACACACACACATAGCCTATATTAGGGGTGTATTGATTCATCGATATGGATCGATGCATCGATAGCACCTAAAAAAACCAGCCTAAATAACCTTTGTAACATCAAAAACGATTAATCTATATTTAGTTTTAAACAGTGATGTCTATGCAGTTATTTACGTTTGATATATTAGGGGTGTATTGATTCATCGATATGGATCATGCATCGATAGCACACGTACAATATAGATATCTGTTATATAAATAGGCAGCTTATTTGGCACTGTCTACATTTTCACATAATGTCCGTCAACGGCTGCATTCTCGTTCAAACTCACCGATTAGGACTCGGTATAAGGCACAAGGTGAGCATATAAGACGCTCGGGATTGTTAGCGGAACAGTCGAGCGCTGTGTGTTTCACCGCACACATCTGAAGCGCGTGCATGTACACAGACAGCCGCACGCGCGAATACTAAACTGAGCTATCTTCCGCTTTTTTTGTGCATGGATCAATAAATACATAATTACATCTAAATGCGCGTTTTGGGGAATATCCTAGTAAACACAGTCGGTTAGGCATATGTCTTAACGTTAACAGTTCAGAAATAAAAGGCATGTGTATATTAAACCCGTGATTGGTTCTTAAAGTGAAAGCATAATAATAAATCTAATTCTGTCAAAGAAAAATACAAGTGCTCACTGCTTCTGACTAAATAACCTTTGAAACATCAAAAACGATTAACACATACACTCAGCGCACACACATTCTTCACAGGGCAATGGCAGAGTCATCAGAGTGACTCAGCCCCCTCCTTTTTCTCATACAGAGAGAGTGGGCTCAGAGTGAGATCAGATGACTGACAGTTTTTTAATTTTCTGTTATCCATAGAGCACTGAAAAGTCGTGAAACTATGCATATTTGCTCAGAATGACTTGTCCTCTATATATAAAAATTTTGAAGTGTTTGGAAGCTGCACTTTAAGAAATATAAGACAATTTATGTTTACTTTTTTTACTGTTATTTCAATAAATCACTACGGCAAAACCGTTCAAGCTATCCAAAATCCATTCGCAATTTAAGTTCCTCAAAGTTTTGGCATCATGTAGTCAAAGTTTGGTGTGTATACTGTAATTCTCCTCTGAGCAGTATGCATTAATTCACAGCTATATTTTTCCAAAAATCCATATTCAAATCAATATAACCGCCTTCCTGTTCATCGTAGCTGATGACTGTGAATTAGAAAGTTGTCCGTCTTGATAAGAACAATTTATGTACCGAGTTTGGTGTCTGTAGCTAAAACTAACCCCCTCACTTTTGACAAAAGGTGGCGCTATAGAGTGGCTCCTCCACGCCCCTTCATGAGCTTTTTCCATTGTCTAGCTATCATTAATACTCATATGTGTTTTGAGTTTTATGTAATTCTGAGCATGTTATCTGCCTCAAAATCACCAGAATAGAATATTCAAGTTTGAAGCGTTGCCATGGCAACACTATGTTAGATATCAATATCCCCACAACAGATTTACATCGGCCGTGTTTTATCATTATTCTGATGAAGTTTGAAGCAAATCGAGTAAAAATAAGATGCTGAATTCAAAGCATTTTGAAAATGACACACTTCCTGCTGCCAGTTGGTGGCGCTGTAACTTTGACTCCTAATAGTCACATATATGCCATCGGCATCATACATCGAACAAATCAATGAAGTTTGATCAAACTCAGGTAATGTATGTTGATGTTATTGGACATTTCCTGTTTCTCATTTCTCGCCATAAATTCAACGCCTCGCCACGGACAAACCGTTCGAGATATCAAAAATATCTTCGCAATTTAGCATCCCCAATGTCTTGAGATCATGTTCACCAAGTTTTGTGGCGAACGGGTGGAGTTCCTCAGAGGAGTATATCAAATTCCAGAGCATGTGTTTTTCACAAAACCCTAAATAGCCAACTTCCTGTTGGGCGGAGCTTATGACATGCAGTGCGAAAGTTGTTTGGTTTGATGAGATCTACATGTGTACCGAGTTTCATATGTATACGTGTAAGTATGCATGATATATGGCCCTCAATATTCCAGGGGGCGCTGTAGAGCCCCTGTGCCACGCCCGTGTATCAGTCTCTGCCCGGCCCTAATGGCCGCAGATTCCAAGGTGTGTGCCAATTTTCAAGAGTTTTTGAGCATGTTAAGGGCCCCAAAAGCCCCCGAAACCTTGGGAAAAAAATTAGAAGAATAAAGAAAAAAAAAAAAAAAAAAAAAAAAAAAAAAAAAAAAATCCTAAGGAAAACAATAGGGCTCTTCGCCCTCCAGGCTTGAGCCCTAAATATGTCTTGAAAGTCAAAAGCCCTTATATGCATGATGAAGATCATAAAGCAGTTCGAATGCCCCTATAATTCATGTTATGAAAGCAAAAAAAAAAAAAAGCAGAGGCTATTTACACTAACTCCGGCCACCAACTTGTGATTCAGATATTCAACATTACAAAACAGAGTCAACACTCATCAACCCCCAGTGGTGCATATGGTAAAATGTGTATCATACTCATTTTGACACAATCGAGCCGGGTTCGAATCCGCCTTTTGGCAAACTTTTTTTCTCCCTATTCAAATTTCAAATCACATCAGAAAAGCATTTATTTTCAATGAAAATAAGGGAAATAATCAAAAAGTTTAAAATAAAGTATTGAGTAGGGTTAGGGTAGATGTAGGGAGGGTTTTATTGTCCCAATAAGGTGGTATCCGTTTAATAATTCACTTGAATTAAAATTTTAATTTACACTCATTAGTTATTATTATTATTACAAGTTATTATTGCATACTGTTTTGTAATGTACTACAATACTGAGGTGCAGATAATTGCCACTATTTGCAATATGTAGTATAAACAGCAGAAAATCCTGCTATTTTAACATAGTGTAAATAGAATCTATAGCTATTTGCACTTAGTGTAAATAGCATATCACTAAAAAAATGCTGCTATTTGCACTTAGTGTAAGCATCTATCAATAAGAAAAAATGCTATTTTCACTTAGTGTAAGTGTAAATAGCATCTATTGCTATTTGCACTTAGTGTAAATAGCCTCTATCACTATTTACACTTAGTGCAAATAGCCACTGCCAAAACAAAATATCCCTATATGGGTTTTTTAAATGTATACAGTTCCTAATATCATACATGCAACTGTGCCTTTTTCCTAAATATTAGCACATTGCCATTTTATAGCCTACAACAGTTCAACAAACAAGAAGTAACATTCAGTGAGTTACTTTTTAGACACAATGTGGTCTGTTGTTATTTTTTTTCACCAGTGAAAATAGTTTCAAACAAAGCTGCAGCAGAACATTTGTGCACATCTCAGAGCAACGCTGTGCTGTTTCTTTCCTGAATCAATTTGTTTTAGAATGAATCATTTGAGTCAATGATTCAATAATCCATTCATAAAGACAGACACTTGCTGCTTCATTTCTAAATGAATCAGCCGTTTAGAACAAATGGTCTTGCCGCCACCTACTGGAGGATTTATCATATTAGGTCACATTTATTTATACATGACAGGCCACTAAGCAAAATATTGTTTAATTATAATTATCAAAAAATCCCATTAAAAATCAAGGCATAATTATTTCAACACGTGTATTATAGTTTATAATTACTGTAATCCCTCACATAATAACTACTTCACTTCAATCTTGGCAATCTATTTCACATCCTTTCTTAAACTCTTTTTGACAATAGACTGCGAATAGATACTAAAATTGACGATGTTTATGACTGCCACCTTGAAGATAATTAAACAGAACCACCCTAGCTAGGAATGTTATTGTTCTAAGAATGTTCTGAAAACATTATATGTTCTGGGAATCTTTTCAGCGGCAAGTTTTATTTTAGTTCCCAGAATATTCTGCTAAAAGTTAGGATAACATTCTCTAAAAACATTCTAAAAATGTTTATCGATAACATTATTAGAACATTATCTCCCAACATTCTAATTAAGATTTAAGTGGGGAACTTTCCATTGGACATTGGGTGTGGACTCAAATGTGATCAAATGTCAAATTTTGGTTGAAAGTAAAACCCCAACATTTGCCAACGTCATTTAATAACTCCAGAAACAGTATTCCCAACTTCACTTATTATAAACCAGACTGACTTTATTTCTGTCATACATTTACAAAAGGTCTTATTGAGATTAACAGAGATTTAGATGTTGATGTCTGATTAAAAGTAATTGTTAGGTTTGATGTTACCATTATGGTGATCAGTGTTAGCTTTAGTTTTGCAATTTGACACTTGACTTTTCCATGTTTTTCTCTAGCTGCAGCAGCTATGTTTGTTAAGGCAAAAACAGCAAGAGAACATGTGATTAGATAATGTTGGTTGCTTGCTGATAATAAAACTTGTGTATGATTCTCCATGTTTTGGGAATGTCTAATTGTTGTTAACCTATGTGAATTCTGTTTTGTCCTTTTGACTATAAATTGATTAAACGTCTAATCCAGGTTCATATCTTCTCAATGACGATTCTAACTCCTGTATAAGTTCATTAAAGAAGAGAATGTTTTTTGCTGGTTTTACAGCTGCAAAGAAGACAATAATACATAATAATAATGATAAAACTGGTTTACTTCGCACACGTGTCCAAAAACATTTTAGATTCATAGCCTCCTTAAGATAGTAACCTGTGAATGTAAAACAGCATGAATTAACAAGGCTAAACCTAGTACCATTGATGCATGCATTTTGGATTTTTTTTCCCTCTTTTTTTTTTCTCTTTCAGATTGTAAATTATTGATAATATGTTTGTTGCTCCCCCTTCCCTGTTTGTTTGTTTGCTTGAATGGATTTTTTTTCCGTTAATCTAAAGACAATAAAAAAGTTGATAAAAAAAAAAAAAGAATCAGTGTATAAATCTCATCTATGGTGACATGTTTCATGCTGCAATGTATTCTGGGTGCATCATGCAAAACTCATCCATGGCTCCCAGAATGCATTGCAGCATGAAGCATGTCACCATTGTTGAGATTCATACATTGATTCTTGATGTCTGTGTGTGTCTAAGCCTCCAGTATTTTAAAGTGATTTGTGAACAATGTGATTTAAAAAGTACAGACCAAAGTATAGATTATCTTATTAAAACTGATGGATTTTATGCCATTGAAACGCATTATAGTAATTAATAGCATAGATTAGATTCTAGATGAGATCAGATCACTACATGATATCTTTAACATCAGTATCAGCCTAACCTGATCACATTTTTCAATCACTGCTTTTGCCGTAACAAACAATTACAGCAAATAAACACTAACACTGAAAAGTTTGAGTCAAATTGCCTAACTACTGATCACCAAAATGGTGACGTCAAACCAAACTATTATTTTCAATAAACCATCATCATCTAAACCTCTGTTAATCTCAATAAGACCTTTTGTAAATATATGTCAGAAATAAAATCAATATGGTTTATGAGTGAAGCTGGTTCTGCTGTTTTTGGAGTTATTTATGCTGGAGCTTGACATCAAAAAAAGGCTGGGTTTTCACTTTCAACCAAAATGTGACTTCTGAGCAATGTAAGTCCACATCTAGTGTGATGAGACACTTTTTTAGAGAATGTTATATTACCTTTTAGCAGAACATTCTGGAAACTAAAATAAAACTTGCCGCTGAAAACATTCCCAGAACATGAAAAATTTCTAGATGGGACTGTGCTTTGCTACACAAGGCTATGCATACAATTGTAAGTACAGTACAGTTGTACAGACCTTGACAAACTGTATCTTCAATATGAAGGCATCTTTAGTTATCATCAGCCATTCCTGTATATAAATATATTGAAAGAAGAGGGGTCAAATGTCCATTTGACGTTTAAAGTCTTCCACTCAATTTAAGTATAGTATGTAACGTCTTAAACGCCCATATAAGTTATGTAATATTCACCTCCGTCGTTTCATGTTGCTTCCAACCTCAACATCAAAGAACAGTTATCCTCCATAGGGAGCTTTGGAGTGGAACAGACTGCTTGGCTTTTGGCAGTCCTGAGGTGGTTTTGACTTTCACTTCATAAATCCTGTCAAGTTCACACAATTTTCCTGTCCCTTGAAACTAAGTGTTAAATTAAGTGCAGTAAAACAGAACAAAACAACAAAACCTGAGGGAAACAGAACAACACTTGACCTTCTTGTTATGAAAATCCCTGTACCTCAATCTCACATACTGTAGGCTGGAAAAAAAATTTAATCGTTTTTTTTTTTCTCATTACCATTTTTTTATGTCCAGCTAGGGCATATTCAATACAAAGTGGGTGATTTCCATGGATACTGAAGCTGCTTAAAAGTGCTCAATGAGAATTATGTCAACCATTTTCATATAAAAGGCACACATAGAGTGTGGGAATGATACAGAAGATATTGGTCTTGTATATAAATCTATTAATTTGTTGTTAAATTAATTTGTCTTGAATTAATGTTGGAAGAAATCAGCAGCTTACCTTATCACCTTTGATTGAACCCCTCCGGTAATTCCCTGCTCCAGCAGACGAGTTCATCCCTCAACAGTGTTGTCTGAGACAGAAAAAGTGGAAGTTAATCCATGAAACCATGTTCTTAAAAGCCTGGGATAGAAAAAAACCCCATCAATTTCCATACCAGAAGTCTCGTTTTGCGAGGAAGTTCAAAGAAATGTTTATCAGGTCGTATTGGTGAAGTGAGTGTGTGTGTGTTCCCGCGTTGTTTTCTGAGGTAAAAATGTTCAGTCAGCTGTCAACATCCGATGCAGGCGTTAAGACCGTTTCCCGCCGGCGGGAATGACCCTCTCTCACAACTGCACGCGCGGTGAGTGTGACGTACCTGCGGGAGTTGTGACAGCAGCGCGCGCTGAGAGCATGATTTCCTGATGAAACGCTGGAATAGCAACAGCACTCAGCAGCCGCTGCTCCGCCTACCGCAGCAGCACGGAAAGCGCTCTTTCAAGACTCTGGAATGCTCTTTCAGCTTTTACCTGATTGAAGATGGGCTTTTACCAGCCTCGTCTTTTAGAGCAAGTTTTATATAATAAGTTTAAGCAGTGCTCATTTGAATGAATTTATATCTTAAAATTTTGATCCAAAAGGTTAACACTTTAGTAAAGGGACAAATTCTCACTAAACTGCTTATTAGCACGCATATTGCCTGTTAACAGTACTTAAAGCACATATTAATGCCTTATTTTGCATTATACATACATACATTTTGTATCCTACCCACAACATAAACTTAACAACTACCCTAATAATAAGCAGTGATAAGGAGTTTACTGAGGTAAAAGTCATAGTTAATAGTTAATAGTGAGAACTGGGCCTTAAAATAAAGTGTGATCTCCAAAATATTATTCTTTAAATGCTTGAAATTAGTAGCGAGTTTATATAATTAGTTAACATAAGTAAGGTAAAATAAACATGCAGAATTAAAATGTATTCATTTCATTTCATTTCATTGATGTATTATCAGATGAGAACTGACATGTAAATGAGGACTCCTTTAAAACGGTTTATATGCTTCCCAAAGAGCTATGATATAGGGAGAAGAAAGAGAAGAAAATGGTTTTGATAGATTTAACATCTTGATAACCACCCTACATAATTATCTATAGCTGCATTTGTGTTATTTAACAGTTTTAATGACTTCACCACTACTTTAAAATATTTTAAAAAGCTGAAAGAGCAAATAAAAAATGTGTAGTGTCCAAAACTTTTCACCTGTAGTGTAGGTACTGATAATACTAATATAAAACAAAACCTATAAACCTAATTTAAGATTCTATGTATCCTGGTTGTTACAACATGTAGTCAAAGGAGCATATTAATGTCAATAGATTATGAATTCACAATTCTCCCTATTATCATTTTTTTTTTAAGAATGATTTTGTCTTAATGTGAACATGCAACAATCAATAAGCTTGAGAGTAACATATTTTACAGAAATTTTTACAGGTGTTTTGTTGACAGTGGGCAGATTTTTGCGTTCATGCATGACTAGAAAATCCAAGCATTAGGGAAATGTCATAAGTCTTCCACATTCTTCCTTCAAATTGGGAGGCAAATATATTCAATAGGAATAAGACACTCAAGATCACTCAGAGTGTGGTGAAGGACCACAACAGCCTCTGCTATCCCATTAGTAGTATTCCATCAGTTTAATTAGAAGGACAAAGGCAATTTTCCATTGGAATTGTTCATTATGTGAGACAAAGAGTAAATTAGAGAGACACATGTGGGTGTTGGGGAGGGGATTCTGCAGTGGGACTAGTTGAGTTGAGTGTACACTGTATTTAGGGCAAACTCTTTTTGTTTTGTTTATTTCAAAGAAAAGTTATGATAGGGAACTCATTCCACTGTGGTCATAATTTCAAAAGACTAATTCTGGCTCATGTGGTTATATGCAATCAGAAACATGTTTATTAGACTGTCTTGCAAGTGAACTTACAATATTCTTTGAGGTGCCACAGTTCATTGCAATACATTGTTTTCTGCATTGTTTTCTCTTCAAAGGTGAAAAAAAAATTATTTATCATTAGCCTAGCATTACACAAAAGTGTGAAGCATGCTGAATCAAAATGCTGATGCATTCGGTTCTAAAGCTAACAGATATTCTGTTGTTGTTTTGATCATTTGTAAATGTTTGATAGTGCTAAATGGAAGCTCAGCTATACTGTAGGTTGCAGTAGTCAATCTGTGCAGCATAATCAGACATGCAGGGTCTGGATCTGAAGTTGATCTGGTCACTAAATGGCAAATTCCTCTCAAAATAGTTTTATCTTTGTTTCCAATACGGTGAACATGATTTCACCAAGTACAACATGTTCCTAGATCAACATCCTTGTTGATCCTGGAGCAACATTCCAATCAACCAATCAGAATTGACATATAACTTTTCAGGAAATATCTGTTTTAGGCTTAAAATCAGGGTTAGGTGCTTCTACACCCTTGTTAATCAGCTATCATTTCCCACTGATTTTAGGAATAAATTATGGGTAGGGTTAGGTTTAGGGGTAGGGATTGGGTTAAGTCTATATTTTTGGACAATAATGTTGATCCAGGATCAACAATGGATGTTGATCCAGGAAAATGTCTTACTTGGCAAATCACAGTGACCCCACAACTACAGCCACTCACAACGCATTTGTCATTCTTTTTAAGGCTTTTCAAATGAAAAATATTCCATCTTTTAAAAACATGTATTAAAATTGCATTGAGACACTCTTTTCCATTCAGCTGTGTTCCATCTAGCTGACAGGCAACCCACCCACTAGTTGATTTTGAAATATGAAGTTGTGCACACCCCTACTCAATGAAATCTTGGAGGATCTACCCCTGAGATGGGATTCAAACTGGAGGAAACTACCAGCGATGCCCAGTTCTGTAGCCGAATGTCAAAAGCAGCAGACAGATCAAGCAGGACATGGATGAATGATGTGTGCTAGTTCTTATCCCTTGTAGTGACAGAGAGCAGAGCAGAGTCTCAGTGGAATGTCCGTTTTTAAAGCTTGGTTGGTTGGTATCCAGCAGATTCTATGAAAAAAAAAATGTTGTCTGAGATGTAGTTATCTGCTACTGCAGGTGTAGGTGCTGTTATGAGCAATGGGGTTAAGCGGGCATACTTAAATGTGATGGAAAAGATGCCAGCCATAACAGATGTGTTTATGATGTGCATGACTGCGGGTAAAAGTGTAGATGAGATGTCTTGAAGAAGATGAAAGGCGATAGGCTCTAGGTCGAATCATCTGGTCAGTCAAGTCACCTTTATTTCAATAGCGCTTTATACAAAAAAAGATTGTATCAAAGAAGCTTCACAGAGATAAACAGGAAAATAACAGCTCTGCACAAAACAATAGTGGCATCATCCAGTTTAATACAGTTTAAGTTTTACTCTCATCTGTGTCAATGCAGTCATATCAAAAATGTGGGACAGTTTGTTGTTTACACTTGATAGTAACATGCATCTCAATCTGTGCCCACAATATGATTGGCTTTTGAAGGATAGATCTCTGATTTCATGGCTGTTTACTATACCTTAAATATCTATGGAACTTTCATTGCACAAAAGGTTCTTTATAGTAGAAAAAGGTTCAGAATATCAAAAAGTTTTTCACAATAAGAAAAAAGTTATTTTTTAGAAATCTTCTTTTGGAAAACCCAAAATTGATCTTTAATGGTATATTTGCTTACAAACCCTTGGAAGAGTTTATTTTGTATTAACTGAACTTCACATACTGTAAGGATCTGAGTCACTGTGTTGATGTCAGTCAAACCACAAACATTCTGTGTAGTCTTCTACATTTATATCTAAATATATTTTTTCAATTTTTGGACTGCACTGTCATTTTCTTTCAAAGCCATACATAAATATAAGCCTAGCTCTGGTATAACAAGTTTTAAGTGGCAAAGTACTGGGGGAGAAAGAGAAAAAAAAGGCACATGCCAGACTTGTAGTAATTTGTATGAGTTATGGCTTGTAGAAAATTTACAACTTTTACTCCCTCTGAGACAAACCAATCAACCAACACAGTTTTCAAATCATAACATCATAAGAATTCATTTTATCTAAATTGACTTTACTGTGAGAAAGGAGTACAGTATGTGTACACATATGAAATTCTTCTGTAGAATATGGGCTCCATGGTATAGAAATACAATAGAAGTAGCACAATCTTACTCCAAGCTCTTCTGAAGATGATGTGTCGACAGTAAAAGGTGAGAAAAAGTTATCACTGTGTACAATTTCTCCTATTCCTTATATAGTGAGGTCTAATAGAACATGCAGCACATGTTACTGAATATCTTGCATGTACAGTATCATAAATATGGCAGATTTTAGTGTACAAGATCTGAAAGCTGTCATCACATGGCTTCAGAGGACTTGGAATCTAAAAATCATAAAGACTACTTTTAATTCATTTTTATTCTACTTTTGAATTTATTGGAAGAAATAATCACAGTGTAGGCCTACTATTTAGGTCTACTGCCAATAGACTATTCTAAGTACTGTTCTACTATAAAGTATCAATCAGGTTGTAAAGTAACCAATGACATTTGCCGGTGTAGACCCAAATCACATTTAATTGTCAATTAATCTGATCCAGTCTCTCTCTAATGGCGGATTTGTGACCGTTTTCTGTCCACTCATACTTCACACATGTCGGCACGAGAATTACAACTACACTAACGTATGGTTCTTTTGTTCTAGTATCAGATCACTCTGCAGACATAATGAAGTTCAAGTTCTGGTCCATCATCCAGATAATGATCACAAAGCAATGGATAGCTTTGGCAATGCAATCATGTGGAAATCTAGGCTGTGTGTGAGTGTGTGACTCTTTGAGAGCTTCAAGTGGACATGTTGATCTAATGTTTCATCATAGTAAATGAATGTCATTTGTTTCGATTTTAACTAATGCAATAATATTCATACACAGTGCTGGGTAGTAACTTTTTACATGTAATCCGGATATATTTATTACGAAAATTAAGTCCTTGCAATTAGAGTATTTACAGTAATTACAGTTACATTTTTTATGAATTATATTAATATTATATACACAAGGGCTGTCAGTTATTCATAATTTTTTGATTCTCGCTAATTCTTTTTTTTTCTCTCTTTTAAATTTTCCTTTTCTAAAAATCCTACTGTGTGTCATACCATTTAGCTTTATTCACAAATGTTGTGTAAAAATAAAATTTCAAACAATGCCTCTGCATTTGAGGCAAATCTCAAGCAATTAGACCAGGTATTAAACAAATAATTATTTAATGTTACTAGGGATTATCATATTTATTGACCTTCAGTTACTGTCAGTTCTGGAATCTGGACAAAAACATTTCAAACTTGGAAGACTTTAGTCGTGTAATTTCAATGTCAGTGCAGGGATTGCCAAATGTCTTTGTCAGCCAAACCCCTTAAAATAAAATACTTACTTGAAGTATCTCTGTGGAAGTTAATATTTCAAATAATTTTAACACATTTGCATGTTTACAGTTCTTTAATGTTGGTTAATCATTACATTAACATGCAGGTTAACAAAATCTTTTTATTTTTTAGTTTTACAGTGTTTCAATTATTTTTATTTTACATTTTAATGATTTAATTAATTATTAGCTTTTTATCAACTCACTATTGATACACTATTAGTTCACTAATATAATATTTAATGCATTTTATGATGTTCAAAAATAAAATATATTTAATTTCTTTCTATTTTTTAATCTCAGTGTAGTATGTTTATGGTAAATTAAAAACAAGTTTGATCTAAAATGTACATTACCTAAAACGAGTAGCCTAGATTACTGTAATGAACAGTCCACTGAAGGCGAGTGTAGTGAGAACCCAAGTGCAGTTTATTTACAGAGTGATCCAAAACATCCAAACATAATCCAAACAAGAAATGAAGACTTGACTAGACTTGACTTGACTTGACGAGGCATGAATCAGACTTGACAGAAACAGACTAGACTCACCAACAGCAGGTTACAACATTAATACACGACAAGAGACAATAGCAAAGACATAGCTACTTATACAGACAAGGAGGGTCACATGACATGAACAAACCAATGAGCAAACAGAACTGATAATCACATGACAAGACAATAAACCAATCAGAACATGACACAATGAACAAGAGGAACCAAGACAAGAGGGCAAGGGAAGCATGACACAAACAGCAATCAAACAACAACAAAATAAGACATGAAAACATGAACATGACAAAACCCAAAATGTGAAACAAAACCCACATTACAATTACATTACTAACTATCATGTAATCTGTCATTAGTAAAAGACTACAATTTGTAGTAATTTATCCAGCTCTGTTTACATAGGCTACTTTTAAGTGTGGCTTAAGTCCAGATATATTTTGGGCCTACTGGTTGTACATTATAGGTGGGCTTTTCTTGAATCTTCAAAATAAAACAACTGCATCACAGTCACAGGGGTTCACTTTTGTTTGGTTTTGTGAATGAGACTGTTTTTCTCGTTATAGTCAGAAGGGTAGTTTTTTTTGGGATTTATGAGTGTGTCTGCTTGCCAGATCTCTTTACGTGACTTGTTTCCATTAGACGCTGAGTGACAATTATAGCAATGCTCCCAGAGAGGATGAACGACATATGATCTGTATGCAGGTATATGATATGTGTGAATATTTGTGTCATAGATATTTGTGTGTTTGTTTAATTGACACAAAAAAAAAAAAAAAAAAAACACTAAACTGTGTGTGAAACCAAGAGTGCGTCTGATGTTCTGCCATTTAACTTGCAATATTCAGTAGACTGATATGTATTGAAGGAAATTAGCGATACGTGTTTTCCAAGTAAGAAAGTACACGAGGAGTGACATCATTTGACACCAGCCAATCAGAGAGCTCTTCTAATTCATTATGATTTCATTGCCTTTAGTGTGAGGTCAGGTGATGGAGCACTCAAGGCAAAGTGTACAATCACTTTACCAGGTGAGTTACGTTTTACATGCTGTCATTTTTAACTGTAGTGAATAATTGTCACCCAAAAATGAAACTTCCGTCACTATTTACTCACTTCTGAATCATTCCAAACCTGTATGCATTTCTGTCTTATCTGTAACACAAATTTATTTATTTATTTATTTATTTATTTGAAGAATGTGTCTAACCAAACAGTTTCTGGTCCACATTGACTTCAATAGCAATTTGTTCAATACTATGGAAGTCAGAGGGACCAACATATGTTTGGTTACCTATTCTTCAAAATATGTTCTTTAATGTTCAAAAGAAACTCATTCTCATAAAGGTTTGGAACAACCTGAGAGAGAGAGTAAATGATGACTGAATTTCCATTTTGGGTGAGCTATCCCTTTAAATGTTAAAGATTTCTCAAAAATCATCCTACGTGTATTTTATGACAGTTTTGAACCTTATTTTCTTAATATTTTGCTCAGAGAAATCTATTATTCATCCTCATCGTAAAGGCCCCTCATGCAAAATAATACAGTCATAAAATGGTTTTTAAATTTGACTGGGTTTTGTTTCCGCTAGTTGCACAATGACTTAACAAAATCAAGCGCTGCAGTAATTATCTCTCGCGGTGGGGAGCTCAGGAAAGCCAGTGATGTTGATGGTTTGATAGCAGAATTCTGCCTCTGCACAGCTGGTGTATGTCTGCATTAGCCAAACCATGAAAGACTCAGCTATCCTTGACTTCAAATTCTAAGTTGTAAAATTTACATAGCTAATACCATTATCTTTTCCGGCAAAAAAAAAAAAAAAACTGCAGTAGCATGATTTTTGTGCAAAAAACATATCACTGATATTACATAATTGCAACTACTATTGCAACTAATTGCAAATTTCACTACTGTAACACATCACATATCCCAATGGTTTTAGACAGTGCTCTAAAAACCTCCTATGTTAATGAATTAACCTAAATATTTCATCATTTGATTTCAGGTGCAATTTTTGCTTTAGTTAATCCACAAAAATTAATTTGTCTTTGTAATCTTTAGTCAAAATCTGAAAATTTGCATCTCCTCTATTCCTATGATGACATCTGTTTGAAAGGCTTAAGCAGAACATCCTTAACCCTACTGAGTTTTTAAAATTGTAAGTAAAACAATAATTATTAGCACGTTTTACTTGTATTTAAGTTTTTCTACTCCGAGATATAAATTTTTTTTAAACATCATATTAAAGCATATTAAAGACATGTTACATAAAACATTAAGTTGAGTTGGTATGGTATTAATAAATGACATTTGCATTTATCAAAAAATTATCAAAAACATCTAAAAATAATCATTGTTTGGATGTTTTTCCCAAACTTTATAGATAGGCCAGTAAATCAGTAAGTACATCAAACTCTGCTGAGTTTGCCCTTTTGTGTTAAATAGTTTACTAAAATGGTTCGAAAAAACATTCTCTGCCATGGAGCACATTTTATTGTTAAATGCACAGTTAAGAATGGATTTTGTCATCATTTTCACATCTCAAATGAATCAGAAAACTCTGCATGCAAGCAGTACATGAGATGTGCTTTGTATTGATTGTAAGAGATGCATAGCAGATACTGCAGCATGTTCTGGCGTCAATGAAACAGTGTAATGTTGTACAAAATAAGAGCCAGGTGAGAGTGAAACACTGAGCCACAAACCACTTCCTGTGATAAGAGATAGCAGAGGAAAGTCTTACTTTTGCCAGATAGTGTTTCTCACACACAGATCTCCAGCAGGGCTTCATCTATCCCAGATCAAGTCTGTCTGTAATTAACATTCTGACTAACACCAAGAGGAATCTCCGGAAACTCAGAGAAATGTAACTGTTGTATTCAAATGGCTTACATCGATCAGTCGCTGTAATTCAAAAGCGGGTATTGACAGTTCTTGACCTCTAAATTATTAGATTCAGTGAAAGTCTAAGCCATAGACTGTTCACAGACTGTCTGATTTAAAAAGGCATTCAGCTGTCCCATCGATTATCAGTAGTCACAAATGGGTGTAACAGTACACAAACATGATGGATTGGTACAACAAATTGTTGCTCTGTCTTTTAGTAAATTGAATTACAAATTTACCTTAATTTTCTTAAGGATAAAAATCTACACTCTTAAAAATAAAGGTGCTTCAAAAGGTTCTTAAAGCGATGCAATAGAAGAACCATTTTTGGTTCCACAAAGAACCATTCAGTCAAAGGTTTTTTAAAGAACCATCTTTTTCTTACCTTTTAATAATCTGAAGAACCTTATTTCACCACAAAGAACCTTCTGTGAAACAGAAAGGTTCTAAAGATGTTAAAGGTTCTTAGACAAAAAAGTTCTTATATGGCATCGTGAAGCACCTTTATTTTTAAGAGTATACCTCAGCTAATGCTATATAAACTATAAGGAGCTCTACTACTTGTATATTAATATTAAAGGGTTACGATTAACAACAAACTATTCAATTCAAATGCTATATATTTTTTAGATATAATAATCAACACTCATGTATGCAAACACATAAATTGCACATAAGACAGTTTTTACATTAACTTCTAAATCTAATTATAAAATCTATGTTGGTTGTTGAAATATAATTCATAGCTGTCACTGCCATTTGTTTTCATGTCAGATTTGTTTAAGTATTAAATAATTAAGACATCACTAACAGATTAAGTAGGCTTTTTATTTAGTGAAATGCTCTTTTCTAGACTTCATTTCTCTATATAAACGAGCTATGGACACTGAATGACTTGCCTGAGCTAGATGTACTGTAGTGCAGCTTACAAGCTGATTTATTGACATTGACAACACTGACTGAGTGATTACATGACAGATGAGATGTTCAGTCATGTTTATCAGGAGCCAAGCATCGATGGTGTGTAGGCACCTAGTTTTCTAAGAAGTTTTCTAGTTTGGTAAGAAGTTATGAAATTTGTCACACAGACAAAAGACAGTCAGCTAAATCAAAGAGCAATAAAACAGCATTTATTGTTTAAATTTCCTGAAAAAAAAAAACACAATTTGAAAGACGAGACATTTCTTTTTTCTTATTTATGGCCATTTATTGTTGATATCTGTAAGTATGCTACATTTCCACATGCTATATTCTCAGTGGATCTCTTTCAGTTTGTTACCATAGAGTGAAAAACTGAGAGATTAAAACAGAAGAAGTGAAAAGAAGAACAGCCTTGAGCAGCCACAGAATAGAGAGCACACAGGGAAGAAGGGAATAATGAAAGTAAGTCAAGGGAGTAAAAGCTCATAATGAAAGTAAGTAAACATAGTCATTATCTTAAGACTGTGTCTAAGAAATAGTCTGACTAACTAAAGTCACTGAAGAAAGACCATTGCATAAAATAAGCTCACACCTATCTTTATTAAGACAGTCTAAATCGCAGTGATTTGTGGAAAAATAAGACGCTAAACAACTTAAACAAAATGGCCGACAGTACGCGATCGTCCCACAGTTTTCCTTTGCGGAAAATATTTGTATATTAGAGGAATACAATGCTGCTAAATCGATTTTGAACAAATTTACGATTTACAACGGCAATAGCAAAAAAACACAAAGCTTGGAGTTAACAGTGTCAACCCATCCGTCAAAGTGTTCAAAAAAGGTTAAAAAATATGGTTTCAAGACAGGCAAAAAAGGAAATTTTTTAAGCGCGAAAAAAAAAAACCCAGCAACGGGGGGAGGACCATCTCCTAAATTGACAACGGAAATGATCATTGAAATATACGGAGACGAATCTCCGATTGTTTTTTGGGGAATCCCCGGGTAGGGAGAGCGGAGTATCCGGGCGGACGTTACCCACAGCGGTGGAAGATACACAGTCTCATACCGCTGTCACATCAAACCGCTTCAGTCTCGTGTAATAATGTTTTGATGGTGATTGGTGTTTTGCTTCATTTTTAAACAGTTATTGAGTAAACTTATGTCACTGCGAGGTGAACTGAATGGTCTCTCAAAATGACGAAGCTCCTGTTACAAGCCAGGATTGATTTCAGTGAAGGCACAAGGTATGCTTTCAAATCTTTGTACTATTCCTCACAACAATGTTTTTAGGAGTCAAGCGGCTGTGCTGTAGATTGTGAGTCACGGCTGAATGTACGCACGACGCGAAAGCGGACTTATTCAACATACAGCACTAGCATCGAGTATGCTACTTTTTCTAAAAACGGTACGACAGAATACAAATATTATAAAATAAGTGGACACAGGTTAGGGGTTCATGTCAAAATAGGCTAGTTTGCTGCAGGACAGTTTTCAGATTATATATAATCAATACAAGACCACCTGTTTAATGTTTCACAAATTTCTGACACACAAAAAAACTAAAGTCTATTTTAGTAATTGTTTTGTGTGTGGTTTTTGTCTATGAATGAACCACAAAAGGGTGAAGTAGCAGTATATTCAGTAAACTGTCAAAAAAATTACAACAAAAAATACAGTGCCTTCACTTTTCAAATGCTAAGTGTGTCTTTCAATTTATTTTTTTAAAATGGACTATTTGGACAACAAATGGCATTCAGACACCGAGAGACAGAAAGATACTCCAACAAGATAACCATGAACAATATACTTGAAAAACATATAAAATATTAACACTGGAAGAGACTCTAAAATTAGAAATTTTAGAGAAAATATAAATGGAGCTAAAAACTTATAAAGATCTTCGACCATTGTCCAATAAACTAATCAAATTGTCTATTTAATAATATGAGTAAAATATTTTAAAATAATTTGTGTAAGGTTATGTGTAGTGATTTGAAGATTATATTTATTTAACTGATACTATGTGAAGTATTGTCTCACATTAAAAAACTATATATTCCACTTTTTGAAAGTTAAATTCTTTCATTGTTCTCAGTCAAATGAGAAAAACTACAACATCTGTATTAACGCCCAGACATCTTCCCCTCCTGCCTCAGTAATCTCCAAAGTGGGTTTCACAAAAAACTTGGGAGTGCAAGATCTCTATTAAATGAGTGAATAATGAACAAAATGGGCACTTTTTGTCATTTGCCATGCGTTTCTTTACCATGTTTTGACACACATTTGGCTTAGACAAGAAACAGGACTAAATAAAGTCTTGTTTTGTATAAACGAGCCATCTTGGACTGAATAGAGCACACCTGTCATTGTCCTGGTCTGTCATGAAATTCGGGAATTCATTGAGGGCCAACGAGCCAACAATGTACACCAAGTGGTGATGCAACACAGTACCTGCACGTTAAATTGCTTTTGTTTAAAAAAGAAACCATGGTATTTTGGAATGTATCCTAATGGTGGTCTGGCACACCAAGTTCCAACTATTGTTACATATAAATATTTATTTTGCACCTTGGAATAAATCATGTCCTGTGCACAGGCAACCCGAATAACAATTCTTGATGCCCATTGTGAAGGGGCTAAACTTGTTTATAAAAATCTGGCAAAAAGAAGTACATTTTTTGTTACATTTAAAATATATAGTTCTTTACCAGCTTTCTCCAGCGAGCACTTTCACAAGGACTTCTAATGGTTATGTCTTTGAATACTCTATTGCCCCTTTCTGAATTCCAAATATTAAAATGTGCCCGACCGCAAGACAAAGTCGGGTTATTTGTGAATTTGTGAATCTAGAACACTGACAGTTTATTTGTTTCCATGGCAACATAGAAAAGGAAAGTTAGCCAAGGTGGGAACCATCCTTCTCTTTTTCTCTTCAATCTAGACCAGTGATGTTATGCAACGGACTCCTTCAAAAGTAATACCCTTCTTAAAGAAAAAATTAGACGACTAACTTCCTTCAATGATTTTATCAACCGGCCCCCAGAAAGTTCCCATATAGCCAGGAAGAAATTGCGTTTCTCATTCCAAATAGCTGATTGATGAAATATATGTTTTAACTTCACTTCATTTCAGGTGCTGAGTCAGGTCTGAGCCGATGCTTCCCTCCAGTTATTTTGTAACTGGAGTACAGTTATCAGGAAATGTACGGCAAAAACAGCTTCAAATGAGTTGTGGTCATTTATCGGAAGTCATTAGAAATGGGTTTCACATTAAATTAATTCCAGACAAGTATTGATTTCTCTGTATGGTGTTGTTGAGTCTTCAGATTATGTTACTGGGGTCATTGAAATGATGCTATTTCTGTCTGGATAATACATTTCTTTATTCAAAAACATACAAGCAATGACATAAATACACAGCTTCTATTTACATTTCTAAATAAATTTTATATATATAAAATTTATAATTAGATTTAGAAGTTATATGAGTGATTTTGGAGTTTATATTTATTAAACAGTGGTATTTCACAGTAAAAATTATTTTTAACTTAATACATTTAAATAAATATAAAAACTATTAAGAACATCTTTTTAAAAATAATGAGTGAAATAATTAACAAAAGTGGCACTTTTTTCATTTTCTTTACCATTGACACACATTTGGCTTAGAAAGAAACCTAAATAAAGTCTTGTATAAACGAGCCATCTTGTTGTTCTGAATATCTTCTGTCATTGTTGGTTGTCGACGCATTGAGGGCTCAACTTCACTGTGCTTCTTGCCTCTTGACTGGTTTTGCAATAGGACCTAGATTCTACAATGTACACCAAGTGGTGATGCAACACAGTACCAAAATTGCTTTTTGTTCAAAAATGTCCTTGGTGGGATTTTGGAGAGAGGGGGTAATTTGGTCTGGCAGAAGTTAGACTTATATTTACATATAAATATTTATTTTGTGAATATATACTAAGCTGTCCTGTCATAAAATAACATTCCCATCTTGTTTTTTGTATATTTGATTATGTGTTATGTTTTTTGTTAAAGTTAAAGTATTGTTTTTTATAAACTTGATTCTGAAGTCTTTTTCCTCTGAGCTTTCAGCCAGGACCAAATTGGTCTCTCGGGTTTCCAAAAGGTAACGAGTTTCTCAAGGCTTCTGTAGCTTTAAAGAAATGAAATTCACAGTTTCTCTCATGAGACTTCAAATAATGGTTGCTGAGTCCCTCGCCTCACTATATCTTACCTCATAACTTAAGGGTTACATGAACTCTGCACAAAGCAATGATTCAGACATGCTAACATATTCCACAGCACATCTCTTTGATTTATCCAGCTCATCATGGCCATCATTACACATGAATGTGGATCTGCTGCAATATTCTGAAGTAAACTTCCCAGAATTAATGGACTATACACAATAGAATTCATTTTTATGGTATTATTCAATTGCAGGTAAAAGATGTAAAAAATTCACAGCAGATGAACAGTGAAACAATTGAACTGTATTTGCGAACAACTTAAACTGATTAATTTAAAACAGTTTCAAATATCAATAACCTACATTTTTTATTGCAGGTAAAAGATGTAAAATTATGCTACTGCATACTCAATAGTTTTATTTTCAAGAAATTTGAATACTGCAATTAAGTTTTTAATTCTTATGATATCAGAACAGCATCCCCCTGACATTTTTTCTTATGTTTTAACCCAAAATTCTGAATTTTTCTTATGTTTTAACCCAAAATTCTGAAATAACGTTTTGGTTCACAAGTTTGATTGATTCCTGGTTAGATTCATTAAAGACTCTGGAAAAAACCATGCTGAATTGATTGCACCATCTACATGCATGGGAAAGAAACAAAGTGTGATTGTTCAGTAACTGAATAAGGTTTGAGAATGTTACATCATAAACAGAATTAATCAGTTAACAATAATCATAACAAACTAATGCATGAAGAGTTTGACTACACAAGGAATTCTCTTTTTAGTCATCATGAGTGCCATATTTCTGTAGTAAAAGCCTTTAGGCAGGATGTGATGTTTATGTGTTAGTTGACTTTAGGATGGATGTTAGTGTTTGTTTTGATGTTTTTAGAGTATTCTCCTAGGTGTATGTGACTTTCTTCTTTCAGACGCCGGTCACGAAATAGAAGCACAAAACGAGGATTTCGATATAAGCCAAGAGGAGACCAGTTTTCCTTTGCTAAAGTAAGGAAATTTTGTTTCCTTTGCTCTTGCATTTCTTAGATTCTTACGTCATCCGCCTGAACGTCTTCTGCATACCACAGTCAGCGGAAGTGAGAAAAAAGTGTTTATTATGTTTGAAATGTGGATATTTATCTTACAAAAATGCATGTATTCGCTACAGGAGGCCTTTATTCACCCCCCGGAGCTATGTGAGGGGTGTTTTATTACGGATGCACGCACTTTATTTCACTTCTTTTAGGTTTTTTGACATTGTTGACAAACTTAAACCAATTGAAAGGATTGGTATGGTTGGGTATATTTTTAGTATATTTTTTGATTGGATTCATCTGAAAGAAGAAAGTCATATACACCTAGGATGCTTTGAGGTTGAGTAAAACACAGGCTAATTTTCATTGGGTGAACTAACCCTTTAATGTTGATGTTATGCTATGCTAGTAGTCATATCTAACATAGAGATAATACCATGTTAGCAGTGTCATACTGTAGACACTCAGAGCTGACATGAAACTCTAGATGTCACAGGATGATGGGTCTCCATCTGCTAGCTATCACCTCATTTACCACATGGCAAGCTGATTGGTCTTTGTTGCATCAGTAGCCAATGAGCTTGCAAATCTAAATTTGAATAGTTTGGTTCAGTGTTTGCTGTAAGCAAGTCTTGTAGCATGATTTTAGAAACCCTCTACCTCCCTCAGCTTTACAATGCTGAATCAAAAGTTTTTGAGAGGAAACGGCTAATCATTTAATGAACTGACAGCCTATCTGCTAATCTTAAACATGTTTTACACTAAACAATACATTTGGATTAAACTACTTTTAGAGTTTTATCATTGAATGAAAAAATGATGTTTTGTTTTATAAGGGAATGACGTTTTTGCGACTTTTTGGTATTGGTGTTATTCATGTAATGGCTCTTTTCATTCATTTGTTTTGTGTAAATGGCAATTGAGTGTTGAACAACTCTGACTGAAGTTCAATGACGTCAAGGCTGTAATGTGATTGGTTATTAAGGGACACGCGATCCAAGTTAGCCGTTACACTTTCTCCAATAGTAAGTAATACAGACCCTCTCATCTCTCTATAGTAAGATAATCTCTGGTCCCTGCTCGCGAGGTAGTACTTTTTCAAAGGTCTGGAACTTTCGGAGGCAGGACTTGAGCGCTGATTGAACATGCTGATTGGTTGAGTTCACGTAGTTTTTTAATTGTATAGAACTTTATGTTTGCATCATTTTTAAAAATATTACTGTGATTGTGTCATTAAATGTAGTTTTAAAAGTATTTCAGGCGAGAATGTAGTTGTTTGAAACTCAAATCTGCGGTTTATTTATAAAGACAGCATCTATTTGAAAATGGTTTGTTGATTTCGGAGATGTGAGCTCCACGAGATCTATCCCTTGACATGCAGATGTAGATGAAGCCAAACTACACATTACTGACACGCTGAGTGGAGCTTATAAGATGCACGGTTCCCTAGAACATGGTCCGGATTTGAATGACTTGGTAAGAACAGACCACTTTGGCATCGCAAAGATCCTAAGGTGGCTGTGCTACCTATTATATAATAGATATACATTATATCAGTTTATGAATAATGATATAGAAATAAACTCTCAATTTTACAGGTTTTTATATTATTTTATTTTTTGTGTTATGGTATTGAAATATAATTTTTATTTTTTAGGTTATGAGATTCCATAGTATTGTATTAGCTGAAGCTTTCCACTGCATGAAAGACTGCTTGTGTTCAGTAAGTTAAGCTTAATGGCTTGAGCTGGTGTACCTCTTCTGCTGAGCCCTTCCGCACTGCAGCTCGAATATGTTTACCCCTCTACTGTGGGCTCCGCTGTGGGTTCTGGTTTGACCCACAGAGAATGTTCTCCATTTCCACACTGCACAGCACTAGTTTGCATTTCAAAAGCTCACAGTCTGAACAGCCTCACCAAATATTATTCCCTCAATATCTGCAGCACACATCCAAACGAGCATCTCAGTCTCTTCTTTTCTTGTCACAAACTTTATTTTCTTGTGATCATGCATTAATATAAAATTTTCATCAGAACTTTTTAAGGTCACATTTCACTGTCACAATAATTAACCTGTTTCCTCAGAGAGATTAAAGGCTGAGTTCACTTAACTTACTGAAAGCTCAAGAGGTACTTATATAAATAAGATTGTAGCTTCACATAATATGTTACATAACGGTGTTAGTGATGTCCCAGACGTTTCACATCAGACATGTTATTTGACAAATGTCTAATTTAAAGACCTTGCCTACTCAGCAAATATGCCTTATAACTACTGCTCGGCTCTCTCAAATAACTGATTCTCATGTCACTCTCGTCTCACTCTATAGTCTCTTTATTAAGTCTATTTATTAAGTTTCATTTTCCCCAAATAAAACTAAAAAACAATCAGTTCATGCTTTTGGTTTTGTTTTGTTCATGACAAAAATAAAGCAATAAAAAATACAATAAATTTTGTAATATGAAGATTTATTTATCTTAAAGTTTCTGTTATAGAAGGAAATCATACATTAACAGAGTTATGTGCAGAAAAATTAATACTATACATTTGGAAATTAAAAATTAATGTTTTTTCTCTCGCTTTAAGTGAGGGAAAAAATTGTGTTTTACTAAAATTCTGTAGATTATGATTGCAATTGTTAAATACACCCAAGAAGCTCAAAACTTATGTGAACCAGGTCAAAATCAACAATTAATGGAAGTTTTAATACAAATTACTTTTCATGCTATGTTTATTTTCTGTCCAATAATAGTTTGTGTAACATGTGTAATTATTCTTGCAAATAAACAAATCAAAACAAAAAAAAACTTGTTTTTCTCTCTAATGCTGTAAGCAATGGAAATGAAGGAACACCACAGTGCACCATTTTCATGGAAAGCAGCACATAGCCGTGAAATAAGCGGAATAATGCAGTCAGCTGGTCATTATCACAAAATATAGCCTTTCAGGGCGATACAAGACCTGATCCTGATCCCTGTCAGCGTTTATTTTGCTATAATGACCGGCTGATTGTATGATCTCTGACACACACTCGCTCACACACATAAAATGACACTAAATATAATGAACAGGCAGACTAAAAAGCTGTGCCAGTGAACATTACTAGAAAAATGATGTGAACCTCCTGACCTGCAGCACAATATCAAAAAATAATCCAATTTTGGATCCCTGCACAGTATTCTGTTTTAGAGCGATGAGATCTGATCAAAAGAATGGTTCAAGGACTTCGGAAGAAAGATGTAGAGGCTCATGAGACAGAAAAGGTTTGCAAGGTTTGGTAAAGAACATCTGAATGATCCACAGTGTCACTACAATACTGTTTGGAAAGGAACATATACAGTAGCTGATACTTTCCACAAAATAACTAAAATCAAAATTAATGAATAGTGAAATAGTATATAAGAAATGCTGCCAAATGAAATGAAATATTATGAAATAGTATGTAAGAAATAGTATTCAGACACTAGTTGCATGTGAAAAAGTCTCCGAAAATTCTACAGTAGAGGATCACGATGTATTTCTGTGATGTAAAATTCAAAAGAATCCAGGTCTTGCAATATTACAATGATCAAAACTTGAATAAATCAATAATTGAGGAGTCCAAACCCAAGAAACAGGCTGACTTTAGTCCCGTGGAAATGCAGTGCTTTGAAAACCACAAAAATATGCATGGACTAAACAGGTTTGAAAAGAAGAACGGGACAAAAACATCTCCTGAGTGCTGTGTAGGTCTGATCAGCAGCTTCAGACAGCATCTGGATGAAGTTCCTCTTTAAATTCCTGTGGGATTTCAGTTATTACTGCCTAAATCCATACTTTAGTGCAATGCAGTGTGTATTTCTATGCATCATTTTCTAGAATATTATTCTGTTCCCCTGCTTTACCATCACAGATCCCATTGTTTTTTTTTATTTTTTTATGGAATTTTATTTTGTTAGTTTGGTGGAATTCAGAATTCAATTCACTTTCCAGCAACTCTACATTATGCAGTGTGTGTGTGTGTGTGTGTGTGTGTGTGTGTGTGTATATATATATATATATATATATATATATATGTATATATATATATTTTTTTTTTTACTGATTTAGTAAACAAATTTGAATTATGTGCAGAATTTATGGTACATATATCTTTTATGCCTATTAAATGCATATAACTGTCTCCGTGTGTGCCATGTGTATACATTATTAATGTGGCCACTGCAAAAGTTAGGACTGCGTTTGAGAGGAGTTATTGCACACTGTCTTCATCTTAGCATGGCACTATAAACCTACAATAATATGGAATAATATTAAACACTTTATGACATCCCTTCCTAAATTAGGTTGAGATTTTTCTATTTATTCAGCCCATAAAACGAATTCGATTTCAGCCTTTCTTCTTTAAAATGGAAAATATGCATTGCATTAATGATCCATTAACCTGATTTTATGTGTGACTTTGATGTAGTGACCTCCTCTCCTTCAGCGGCCGCAATCACTTTAGTCATGCAAACAGAAGAGCAAACAGCTCTTTACTTACAGCGTGTCTCATCTTAAACTGAACCAGGCTGAAAGAGTCCATCAAGCACTGAGTATAAAAATCAATTCATTTCACTTTTTTTCAGACTGCATATGAAAAATTGTCCAGAACTAAGCAGATTGTTGTCTGGATATCTATTGACTCATTTTGCTGACACAAATAAAGAGCAAAGCATTCAATTTCCTATTCATTTCATTCAGTGTGTGAGATCAGGATTTTTTTTTTTTATATATATATTTCACATTTACACTGTATAACTGCAGGTCATTTTGAAAAGACCAAGCAGGTGCAGGTAGCACTGGGATAGCATCATATAACTATACATTCAACATTCATAACAATTCATAACTAATTTATTTGTTCTGGTACAGTTGATTACAGTTGAACCACTTCTACTTCTGCTGCACGAGATGAGAACACTTTTATCATTTTCTGAGTCATGAAAGAGTCTGCTTTTGTGATATATTTTTCTTCTTTCTTTACTGCAAAACTTTTGCTATGTCTAGATGCGCTTAAATCAGCTCTATCGATGCGTTCCTATCATGTATCACACATGCGCACTTCAATAAGCCGAGAGAAAGCAGATTATTGCGTTTACATGCTGCGCAAAATCAGGGTAAGAGGCAAAAAACTACCTGTATCGACCGGTTTATGCTTACGCCGTTTATGAGCTTATTCCGACTTTACATGACCACATGCATTTTCGGCTTAATAAACATAATCGGCTTAAGAACTAAACACTCTGAAACTATATTATTTGCAATACATGTTTCAGTTTGAACCACATGAACCTCATGCATCTGTATCGTATTCAATATAAAAACAATTACAAACATTTTACTAACACTTTTGTCCATTATATTACCAAAGCTATTGTTTTTTTGTTTTTGTTTTTTACTTTGCTACTGTCAGAAATATGGCCCTGTTTTTTTGTGTGTTTTCTCCTATGTGCTCCCTGTGACCTAGTCTGTCCTTCTTGTTGAGTAGTCATTTAATTCACCTGTATTCCGTAAATTACCCCTCGTTAAGCCCT
Organism: Cyprinus carpio; assembly: GCF_018340385.1. NCBI lineage: Eukaryota > Metazoa > Chordata > Actinopteri > Cypriniformes > Cyprinidae > Cyprinus > Cyprinus carpio. The sequence goes on from NC_056598.1 coordinate 10,023,244, forward strand.
GTAATTAAAGTGTTGTCTGTTCCCTGATTCCTTTGTCCGGTGTTGTCCGTGTAATGTGCTACGTGTGTGTTCCTGTGAAGCCCTGTGTCAAGCCTTCTACGCACTGCATGATTTTAGCAATCCTATAAGATCATTGCTGGTCACATTGTGTGACATGTATCTAATAAACTTGGGTATGACATGCATGTAGACTGTACGATGATGACACTTATTGACTTGTAGTCTATAGAAGAATAAAACGTCATTAGCATGCGCTAGTGGTAAACAAAAATATCATAATAAATCACACTTTGACAGTTGTAGTTTTTATGTGTGCTGAAAAGAAGTGGAAGCAGCGAAAGAGGAAGGAATAAGAGCTTGAAGTAAGCAGTTTTACGTTTTAGCGCCATGTCACGTTGATTTCATGTCGCATTTTTATTGGTTGGTCAGTAAACATGGGTCATAACTGCAAACACATTTTGTGATGATCATGCTGAATTTCTGACACTGCCAGAAAATTATCGTAGGCTATCTTTGGTCTGGGACAACCAAAAATCGTGCAGTGTGTCTCGGGCTTTACCCCTTTATTTGGACTTGTAAAGACTGTTATCCCAAATCTCCTTCGTCTCCACCCTCCTTTGCGCCTCACAGTAGCATCGTGTCACTTTCTGTATTGCTTATCTTTTCTTATTTACTTTAATAATGATATAACTTGTGTATTTTATTTCCATGTTTTAGAATTTTTTTTATTATTAGTATTTTACTGTCTAATGAAAATGATGGGAATTTAAGCTGTCCTGGAAGATTGTGGCCTCATAAATGTGCTAGTCTGTATACATATTAATATATATATATATATTATCTTATAGATTATCTTTATAAATTATCTTATAAAATTACTTTTTTTCCAGTATAAACTCTAAAAATAGTTCAATCCCAAACTATTTTTTAATGGCAAAGAAGTTGAATGCTTTCTCAAAGCTGATTATTCAGCATCATGAAGCCTCTCCTCCATTGACATCCATTCAAAAAACACTGTGTGGACTCCCAATAATAAGACGATCTCTGAAAAAGCTGCCCTTGTTTGTTACCATGCTAACTTATCACCTTTACCTGTCCCTTGTTATCCCCTGGTTAACTTGTGTGTATATATACCCTATTGTTTTCTTCAGTTCTGGGTCTGGTGTTGTCCTATATAGATATTTTGTGTAGGGTGGGCAGTTCAGTTTGAATTCCTTAACCTTTGCCTGCATCTCAGTTGGATTTGATTTTGTTATTTGATATTAGTTTAATGTTTTATGTGACTGCACCTGGATCCTTTCTTTTCTTCAATTCTAAAGCACCATTTCCTCCCACCTCCCATTTTTTTATATTTACATTTTACATTTACATTTACATTTAATCATTTAGCAGACGCTTTTATCCAAAGCGACTTACAAATGAGAACAGTAGAAACAATCAGATTAACGAGAAAACAACAACGGTATACAAGTGCTATGACAAGTCTCAGTTAGTCTAGTACAGAACACGTAGCCAGGGTTTTTTTTTTTTTTTTTTTTTTTTTTTTTGGAATATGATAGAAAAGAGAAAGAAAAAAGGTAAGTACTAGTATTAGTTGGTTAAGTGCTGGCGAAAAAGATGAGTCTTTAGATGTTTTTTGAAAATGAGTAAAGACTCAGCTTTTCGAATTTGGATCGGGAGGTCATTCAACAAGCTGGGAGCAGTCCAGGAAAAAGTCAGTGAGAGTGACTTTGAACCTCTTTGGGATGGCAACACAAGGCGTCGTTCACTTGCAGAGCGCAAACTTCTGGAGGGTGCATAAGATTGAACTAGTGAGTTTAGGTAAGTTGGCGCCGTGCCAGTGGTCGTTTTGTAGGCAAGCATCAGTACCTTGAATTTGATGCGAGCGGCTACTGGTAGCCAGTGTAACCTGATGAGGAGAGGAGTAACAAGGGTTGTTTTCGGCTCATTGAAGACAACCCTCGCTGCTGCATTCTGGATCAGTTGTAGAGGCTTGATAGTACATGCAGGAAGGCCTGCCAGGAGAGCATTGCAATAGTCCAGTCTGGAGAGAACAAGAGCTTGGACAAGAAGTTGGGTGGATTGTTCTGACAGGAAGGGTCTAATCTTCCTAATGTTGAATAAGACAAATCTACAGGACCGGGTCATTGTAGCAATATGGTCTGTGAAGCTTAACTGATGATCCATCACAACGCCTAGGTTTCTGGCTGTCCTGGAAGGAGTTATGGTTGACGAACCCAGCTGTATAGAGAAGTTGTGATGAAACGATGGGTTAGCTGGAACCACCAGCAGTTCAGTCTTAGTAAGGTTGAGCTGAAGGTGATGGTCATTCATCCAGCTAGAAATGTCACTCAGACAGGCTGAAATGCGAGCAACTACCGTCGGGTCATCTGGTTGGAATGAGAAGTAGAGTTGAGTGTCATCAGCGTAGCAGTGATAGGAAAAGCCATGCTTCTGAATGACAGATCCTAATGACGTCATGTAGATGGAGAAGAGAAGCGGTCCAAGTACTGAGCCTTGAGGAACCCCAGTAGCAAGTTGTTGTGACTTAGAAACTTCACCCCTCCAAGACACCATGAAGGATCTATCAGACAGGTAGGAGTTAAGCCACTGGAGTGCGGTTCCAGAGATGCCCATCTGTCTGAGGGTGGATAGGAGAATCTGGTGATTAACAGTGTCAAAAGCAGCAGACAGGTCCAGCAAAATGAGTACTGAGGATTTTGAAGCTGCTCTTGCCAGTCGCAGGGCTTCAGTAACCGAGGAGCAGGGCAGTCTCAGTTGAGTGGCCACTTTTGAAGCCAGATTGGTTGCTGTCCAGGAGGTTGTTCTGTACGAGAAACATAGAGAGCTGGTTGAACACAGCTCGTTCGAGTGTCTTTGCAATGAATGGAAGAAGGGATACCGGTCTGTAGTTTTCTAGAAGTGCTGGATTTAGAGATGGTTTCTTCAGCAGTCGCTGTAGTAGAGACTCGCTTGAGATCAAATGAGGCGAGCAGAGTGTTGAAGTCAGCAGCCTGGGGTTTATCTAGGTGGATGTTGAAGTCACCCAAGCAGTACCAGAGGAGTACCATCTTCAGGATAGTTTGATAGCAGCACGTCCAACTCCTCCAAGAAGTTTCCCAATTGACCTGGGGGACGATAAATGACCACAAAGTGGATTTTTAAAAGGGTGGGTTACAGTAACAGCATGTGATTCAAATGAAACGTGACCTGTAGGTTGTGGTTGAAGATCAAATTTCCAATCTTTCGATATAAGGAGACCAGTACCTCCACCCCTCCCAGTCGTACGAGGGGTGTGGGAACAAGTGAAATGAGTGGAGAGGGCTGCGGGAGTGGCAGTGTCCTCAGGTTTGATCCAGGTCTCAGTCAGTGCCATGAGGCTGAGACCAGAATGAGTAGCAATAGAAGAAATGAAGTCTGCTTTGTTAACAGCGGACTGGCAGTTCCAGAGTCCAACTGGAATAGAGAGCGTTGGAGTAGAGGTCAGAGGGACAGGCCTTAGATTTGTCAGGCAGGCCTTCCTTTGACGTACATAGCGTGCTCTCCGAGTGTTAGTAGTGATAGTAGAGATCTGAAAGCACATAGTGACTACAAGTGACAAGAATAAGTATTTGAGGACGAGCTGTACAAAAATTGAAGGGGAGAAAAGCAATACTCAAGTGCCCTGTCTGTGTCCTTGCTCGGTGGAGTCGCGCAGGTAGAGTCGATGGTCTTTACACTCGTCGGTCTTCACACGAGGAGGCTTCACACGAGGGCTGCCGCGACCGCTGCCGCGGTGACAACTACCACTTATATATTTGCCTGATTACCTGTGATTTAAGTCAGCTAGTCACGCCTCCCTATTTAGCAGACCGAAACTGTCCAGTCCCGCGATAGGCAAACGCAAAACCAAACGCCACAATTCACACGTATTTACCAGGGTAAGACACACAGTAATTAAAGCAAAGTTTTCCCTAGCAACGATGATCACGCAGTAGTCTAATGAGAAAACGAGGCAAAAACACTTACAAACTGCTGTCCTTCTCTGTCGCTCGACTGTTTCTTCTATAGGCATGTACACTTAGGGGCTGCTGTCTTTTTTTGTTAATCGGTTTTTTAAATAAACAGTACAAATAGTAATCATAATTACACTTCATCATGATAAATCACACTTCATATTGTCAATGCTTACTCCATGATTCTGTAACTGTAATGATGTCAACTTTGAAAGTTTGCTACTAGTATGTACAGTCATTCTGTCATGACTCAATGCAACACATATCCCTGAATAATCTACAGACCTTACAGTCATAAATTGGTAATGAGGATTGTCTCACAGTTCATTATATCTGTGTGTGCATTCAGCTGCAAATGGAAGTATATTTAATTAAGGAACTGTATTAATTTAACACAGCTCTCAAGCTAAGTGTGAATATACAGGGTAAGAGGGTTCTGGTCACTTGGGTCCTCACTAAATTCAGTTAAGACCCAGTTACCCCAGTGGTCCCTGTCTCTCTGTGTGCTCTCAAGATGAAATAAGGCCCTTCATTCTTACACAGTCCAAGACTGGATGATCAGAAATCAGTGTTAAACTCTTTATGCCCTGTAAAAAATTGTATTTATTACATATAATGGTTATTTTAGGTAAAGAGTCATTTTGAGAGTTGAGGAGCAGAAAATATAATTGGATTTCATACAGTATTAATCTTTGTTCAGGATTTGGGATGAAGGTCAGCTGCAGGGTTAGTTTCCTCCTTATCCACACACACACACACACACACGTAGCTTTTGGATTAATAATATTAGGACAATTTTGTGCAATATAATTTCTTGTACCACATAATCTGTAACTAAGAGTCAAAATGTAAATTAACTAAAAAGATGAACTCTATGAACTCTAAAGACAGGGAAATGTAGGAGCTGCATAGATCTGATCTGAAACCTCCAGTTCAATCAGGACCACTTTTGTCAAGTATATTTATTACAATTATATTGCATACAGTTGGTGTTGGCGGTATGGTTATGTGGGTACATAACAGAACCATTATATGCATACATAATTACAATTCACAATTACATAAGTTGTAAATGAAGAAATAAAAGTCAGATCTGATTACAGGTTTAGCTGGTGGAGTTGGGGTTGGAGGAGGGAGTTAGTTGCAAGCAGCGATGCAATGGAAGAGACGCTGAAGAATGGGAATTTAAATAGACTGCTTGTGATAGGTGTCGAGACTGGACTGGTACACGTCGGGAACAGCTGACTGTCAGCTGATGCGAGCTTGACTGTCGTGGCCTGCCTGAACTAACGCGATGCTGAATTTCAATCAGGACCACTTTCATTAAGTATATTTATTACAATTATATTGCATACATTTAGTGTTGGTGGTATGGTTATGTTCTAGGCCAAAATCCGCATGCCTGTCCATGCAGCCATGCTTGGACAGAGCGGGGAGAGCAGCAAGACAAACCCCCAAAACAACCATATGCCAAAACCCCCCAACACAACTGATGCAATTTGAATGGTCAGTGATGGGAAATGTTGGCTTAATACTATATCTATGGGGGAAGCATCACCCCAACTCCGTAAGAGAGCATGCAACAAGCATGTTGCTTAAGCTACTTATGCAAATATTTGAATGTACAGGGGGAAGCATACACCCCTAGCAGCAGCAGTTTAATATGACGGTAGTTTGTATATTATAGAAATTTAAGTGTCTAACATGCTTAGCAATTGAGGATATGCAACAAGTGTGTTGCTTAAAATGCTTAAAGCAAATGTGTGATTGTAAAGGGGGAAGCATACGACCCCTAGCGGCGGCACGAGGAGCATGTTATTATGCATTAATGCTGTAAATTGCATAATTGTGGGTGGCAGTCCGACAGGAGAAGCATACACAATGCGGGAATACTTCGAATGACTGTCGCAATAGTATTCAGAAAAAGGTACAACACGCCAATACACAACGACAAATAAGAAAAGAAGAGAAAAGCACAACAAAATAACAACAACAACAACAACATTTCATAGCGAGGAGAAGCCTTACTAGATTAGACAGATGCCATAGATTTTTGAGCATCTAAAATGTCTTTAAGTCCAGGATGAACATAACGTTCATATGAGGAAGAAGACCATCTTCCCATCGCTTTAAGTGTGGGAATCGTTGTGACAGAGGCCGTTGATGTAGCTGCTCCGATGCAAAAACAGTGAGTCGTGTACTGCTCTGGTGAGAGGCCACATGACTGGCAGACCAGATGGAGACAAGCAGCAAACCAGGATCTGGACATGGCTTTTTTCTCCTCAGTGACGAATAAAGGTTCAACATGATGAGCGTGAGGCGAATGCTCAGATACCGGGACATGGAATGAAAAGGGCAAAAAACTGTTAGTACGAGCAATGACAACTGAAATACCTTTAGATTCTATGTCAGACTTGGAATGTTTAAGGAAGATAAATAATGCTAAATAATAATGCATTATATATGAACATACAATAGCAATGTTAACAGGTAAGACAGAAACTGAAAAGGTGGAGCAAAACGTAGACTTGATCTCATGAACATGGAAGCTGCGGACATATGAAACTGCAGAGTGGTGTTTAGTCGAGAACAGTCAGGGCGAATGCTAGGCAAGGCAGGCTCGAAGGAGTGGCATCTGGGCACATGGTTTTGAATCCTGAAATTTGAAATGAGACAGACAGTCAGTTATTTGGTTATCGAGGCCAGGTATGTGGGCAGTGCGGAGCTTAAAATTGCTGGTAATGCATATCCACATAAGACGCCTCAAAAATGTATTAATAAATGGAACTGAGGAGCGCCCTTTATTAATAATGTGGACCATTGCTGCATTATTGCAGTAAACGAGAATTTGTTTTCTGGACCACTGATTACCCCAAAGAATGCAGGCTACGACGACAGGATATAATTCTTACAGCGCTGTTGATAGTGTATTTGTAGGAAGTGTTGACAATTCCTTTGGCCAAGCACACCAGCAAACCAGTGATTATTGAAAATTCTCCGAGGACACACGGACTTGGGATGTCCATCTCCGTAATAACTGCAAGCGTGGATAAATTTCCAATTAGGAAACCTGCACTCATTTTCGTTAAAGTTATAACACATAGGAGTATGAATCGCTGGGGTAACCTTTTCTGAAACTTCATCTTTAGGTAGGCGGCCTGCCGGAGGTTTAGCAGTTCTCGGGCAAAGAGAGGGAGTATGCGCTAAAGAACCACACAAGGAGTAAGACAAAGCGTGGTGACCGGTAAAATGTCTACTTATTAAAGCCAAGTCTACCACGGACCAGTCCAGTCTTTGGTTGAAAGTGAAAGTCATGACATTTGTCAAGTATGGTGACCCATACTTGAAATTGGTCCTCTGCATTTAACCCATCCAAGTGCACACACACAGCAGTGAGAAGTGAACACACCGTGAACACACACCCGGAGCAGTGGGCAGCTATATCCAGCGCCCGGGGAGCAACCGGGGGTTCAGTGCCTTCAGGTACACTTCAGCCATGGGTATTGAGGGTGGAAGAGAGCGCTGTTCATTCACTCCCTCCCACCTACAACTCCTGCCAGCACCGAGACTCGAACCTGCGACCTTCTGGTTACAAGTCCAAATCTCTAACCATTAGGCCACAGCTGCCCCCTAGAACCTTTGGATGTACATAGCTGCCTTAGCTGAGAAAGATTTATGGCACTCATAGAATAGAGTCCCATCGTAAGTCATAGCAAGATCTGAAATAATGGCTAAATAGGAGTCTAATTCAGCCCTACGCAATGGATACACTTCGCAGATTACGTCTCTAAAGACTCCAAAAGCCACATTGAACTCAGGCATAGTTAAACAGTTTGACAGCCATTGATCATTATCTTTCAACAGTACAGAAATGTCTCCACAGTCTACTACGTGTTTATCTGGGCCCTCTGAGCATAGCAGGATTTTAACCAAATTAACTTCAATACCTGCAAGGATCTGGGCACGCAGCTGGGAAGAGATAGCAGCGGCTGGTTAAAAAAGGGGGCTCCGGTGGTGGGTGGTGGGTGGTGGGCTCTGGGCGCGCCGTGGCAAGAGACCTGCACGGTAGAAGATCAGCTGGTCCAGTGGTGGATGTGAAGACAGCAGCAGCAGCAGCGGGAGCCGTGGGAGTAGGCATCGAGGAAGAAGAGGAGCGCTGATTTTCCAGAGCTTGGATTCTAGCGTCTAAGCTGGTAAGGGAGGTTTGAATGCTCTGAAGGGCTGACAGCACAGGATCCTCTGTAGACTCGAGCGGTGCAATGTTACCGATCTCTCTGTCCTTTTCTTTGGAACTGGTGGGTTAGTGGAATGGGAGCAGTGCCTACGTTTGGCAGTGGCTTTCCTGGGTCCTGATGGAGTTGAAGGGGTCGCGGGCGTTTCTGAGTTGGTTTCCAGGAAGAATTGAAAGAGTTCTTCTTGGTTGATTCCTAGAGGTGGCTGGATGTTATGACTGTACAGCGTCATGATAATTTTCTCAGCAGGCCAGTCTGCTATAAGCTGAGGAGGTCATTTATTAGCCAGTCGCGAACTGCTGCGTACAGTTGGAGGATAAAGGAAAAGCTGGAAAATTCAGCAGCGATCAGTTAGTTGCAAGCAGCGATGCAATGGAAGAGATGCTGAAAAATGGGAACAGCTGACTGTCGGCTGATGTGAGCTTGACTGACGTGGCCTGCCTGAACTAACACGATGCTGAATTTCACCCAGTGCACTTAAGTTTAGAGGAATTTACACACTCTGGGGGTAAACAGAGTGAAATATGCTTGAAATATAAGAGAAGTGGCTTAATACTTCTACACATTTTCTGCAGGATTTTCTGCATGTATAATGCAAGACACACACAGAACACTTATGGCTTAATTGTGGGTCTATAAATTCATGTTACTCTGGGAAAGCTGGTGCATTTATTAAGACTCCTATAATAAAACTGAACAAACCGAAATATGAAAATGTATTATTTTTCAAATGTAGATGAATCATTTTAAAGCAGCTTTCCAGATTTGTGATCTGGTGTGTGAGGTGATTGGATCTGACAAAGTTTGAGTATCCCTGACATCTGTGTTTATATTCGGATTGTTTGTGTTTTATTTATTGTATGTAGCTGTATGTTGATTGTGCAGCACTTTGGTCTGCAGGTGCAGTTGTAAAGTGCTTTATAAATAAAAGGTATGAATGAAAAAGGAATGAATGAATTAATGAATTACTGTAAAATAAATTCTAGTTATTTTCTTTAATTTACATTCTTCCTTTTATTCCCTTTAAATAAATAAATAAATAAGAAAGACCATCAGAAAATGTTGTGATTTTGCCATAATTAGAGCTGTCAGAATTAACTTTTTAGATGATTAATGTGTAATGTTGTTAGTTTTTAAAAATGCAGTAAACTTTAAGTTTAAAATTTTAAATAAAAGTTTATTAACAGCACAAGTAATAATTATCTCTTTTTATGGACTTAATTTATTGATAAAAATCTTTCTCAACAAAAAAAATAGATTTTTTTTATTTTAAATTTATTACATTTAGCATTATAATATCAATCACATAATAGTACAGTATACCTATATATATATGAGACTGTTTGAGGTATCTGTTTGTTTTTGTCTGAGTAAAATGAGTAAGGAGTGCCTGTGCAGAAATCTACCTCTGTCCACTTTCTTTATTATCACTATTCTGTATTACATTTATACTATGTTACTTCAACTCTCATCCACAAAGATGGAAGGACCCATAATTACTCAAATTGTTTAGCTCTATTTCTTTTCATTGAAAGGAACTAAATGTGATAATAATGCAAATATATGAGATTAATAAAGACTGAATATCTGATCTGCAACTTTAATGATATTGTAATGCAATAAGGACTCAACAGCAAACTATAGCATCTGCTGTAATAGGCTCAGAGAGAGGGTAGAAAATGCTCATGAAAAAAAACCTGATTAACATTAAAAGTAGATCTTAGAAAAAAAAGAAGAAAAAAAGAAAGATATTACTTTTTTAAATTACCATGCTGGAAGAATTGTTCATCTAACAGTTGTATCTATCTCTGTCATGAAAGCTACTTAATGAGAAGCAATGATATTCAACAAGAGCTAATGGACCATCTGCACAAATTGCATGTGTGCTTGAGTTCACATTTTCTGCTCTTAATTGGATCCCAGTGACGACTTTCTAAGTCACATGTGAAAACAGCTGAGGCTATTAAGTACTGTATATGTTTTATGTATAATTTTTCAAATTCTCTCCAATCAATAAATGCACTGAATGATGGATCCTCACTGTATCCTCAGCATTATTACACAAAGTATATAAACAATAATGTTCATGCTTGCATTAGCAAACATCACTAAAAGCTTAAAAAAGTTCTCCCCATCAGCTTTAGAAAGGTGAATTCACGACTCATCATGGCTGTCATTGTGATAGCAGGTGCAGAAAAACACGAGCATTGATTAATGTCCTGCAGTCTGTAGCACAACATTAGAATGGTGTTCATTCATTATAGATAAGCTCAGCTACTCACATTAGCATGATCCCATGTGCTGTGTCTGGCCATACATATTTAACACACACTCACAAGTTGGCTCACACTCGTCTCCACTGTAACCCCAATGATGGCCCAAAATGATAACAACATGAATGTCACGACAGGTCTCAACTCAGTCCAGAAGTGCAGTGTATGGATGTAGATGAATTAACTTACTCTTGTTGGTCTCAAATCAGTCAAGAAGGGCAGTGTATGGATGTAGATGAATGAAGTTACTCTTGTTATATATATATATATATATATATATATATATATATATATATATATATATATATATACAGTTCTTAAATGTTTAAATATGTACTTTTTTAAAACTATATATATTTTATAGATAACAAATATTTAATATTAAACCAGACTGCATACAGTAAATGGCATATTGTAGCTCTTTACAGTTTATGTAATTACTGTATATGGCTTTTGAATGTTTTACTTGTATTTGGCTTTGATAGTCGAATTATGTGTGTTACTCTTGCAAGGATTGTATGCAAACTTTAGCTTTTTGGAAGTTTTCTTAATATTCTTTATGGAAGGCTTTCATGGCCATTGAAACCCCAATGACAGATCTTTTGTTCTTCTTTTTGTGAACAGTAGAGTAGAGGGCCATGCACATGGAAACCCAACCTGCAACAATATGTCAGAATGTGCACAAAAGGGAAGAGAAAGAAATGGGGTAAGAAGACAGCATCAGGTTTACTTCAAGGTAACAGCCTTCAGTGAGATAACAACACGCGTTAATCATTTTCATGTATTTGTCATCATTGCAAAAATAAATAAATGAGGCATCTTCAACTCACTTAAAGGAATAGTTCACCCAAAATAAAAAAAAAATAAAAATTGCTGAGAATTTACTCATCCTCAGGCCATCCAAGATGTAGATGATTTTGTTTCTTCATGGGAGCAGATATGGAGAAATTTAACATTACATCACTTGCTCACCAACACATCCTCTGCAGTGAATGGGTGCTGTCAGAATGAGAGTCCAAACAGCTGATGAAAACATCACAATATTCCATAAGCAACCCACACCACTCCAGACCATCAATAACATCTTGTGAAGTGAAAAGCGGCATGTTTGCAAGAAAGGCAATTTTAACTTCAAACAATTGCTTGTGTCATCGTTTTATATCTTCATATGACCCAGCCTTAAAACGTGCTCTATGGTAATGCACTAATGCATTATTGCAAGTTTTATTTTAGTTCCCAGAATGTTCTGCTAAAAGGTATGATAACATTCTCTAAAAACATTCTACAAATGTTTATTGATAACATTATTAGAACATTATCCCCCAACATTCTAATTAAGATTTAAGTGTGAAACTTTATATTGGACATTGGGTGTGGACTCAAATTTGCTTAAATGTCAAATTTTGGTTGAAAGTAAAAACCCAACAATTGTCAACGCCATTAAATAACTCCAAAAACAGTATTTCCAACTTCACTTATTATAAACCAGACTGACTTTATTTCTGTCATACATTTACAAAAGGTCTTATTGAGATTAACAGAGGTTTGGATGTTGATGTCTGTATAAAAGTAATTGTTAGGTTTGATGTCACCATTATGGTGATCATTGTTATCTTTAGTTGGGCAATTTGACATTTGACTTTTCCATGATTTTTTCTAGCTGCTGTAGCTATGTTTGTTATGGCAAAAACAGCAAGAGAACATGTGATTAGATAATTATGGTTGCTTGCTGATTATTAAGATGTCACGTAGGAGCCTGTTTATTTCATTAAATATCGTCTAATCTATGGTCCTAGTTGCACGCTAGTTCTGGGAATCTTTTCAGCGGCAAGTTTTATTTTAGTTCCCAGCATGTTCTGCTAAAAGGTAATATAACATTCTCTAAAAACATTCTAAAAATGTTTATTGATAACATTGCTAGAACAATATCCTCTAACATTCAAATAAAGCGTCTCATCACACTAGATGTGGACTTACATTGCTCAGAAGTCACATTTCAGTTGACAGTAAAAACCCAGCCTTTTTTGATGTCAAGCTCCAGCATAAATAACTCCAAAAACAGCAGAACCAGCTTCACTTATAAACCATATTGATTTTATTTCTGACATATATTTGCAAAAGGTCTTACTGAGATTAACAGAGGTTTAGATGTTGATTGAAAATAAGTTTGGTTTGACGTCACCATTATGGTGATCAGTAGTTAGACAGTTTGACTCAAACTTTTCAATACTTGTGTTTATTTGTCTGCTGTAATTGTTTGTTACGGCAAAAACAGTGAGCGAAAAATGTGATCAGGTGATGTTGGTTACTTTCTGATGTTAAAGATATCATGTAGTGATCTGATCTCATCTAGAGTCTAATCTATGCTATTCCTTTCATATTAATGACTATAGTAAATGCGTTTTAACAGCATAAAATCTAGCAGTTTTAATCAGATAATCTGTACTTCTGTCTGTACTTTAGTGACATGCTTCATGTCACAATGCATTCTGGGAGCCATGGATGGGTTTTGCATGATGCATCCAGAATACATTGCAGCATGTCACCATTGTTGAGATTTATACACTGCTCCTTTTTTTGTGATCAACTTTTTTATTGTATTTAGATTTTAAAAAAAATCTATTCAAACAAACAAACAAACAAACAGGGAAGGGGGAGCAACAGACATATTATCAATAATAATCAATTTGCAGTAAAAGGACAAAACAGAATTCACATAGTTTGACAACAATTAGACATTCCCAAAACATGGAGATTCATACACTGATTCTTGATGTTTGTGTGACAAACAAGTTTTTTTTTTTTTAATCATTGAAACAATATGAAATTTTGCTGGGTCTCAGTCTGTTGAACCATTGAGCTGCTATAATAACTAGCATATCTTAATTATCAGCAAGCAACCAGCATCATCTAATCACATGTTCTCTTGCTGTTTTTGCCATAACAAACATAGCTACAGCAGCTAGAAAAAAGCATGGAAAAGTCAAGTGTCAAATTGCCTAACTAAATCTACTGTAACACTGATCATCATAATGGTGACATCAAACCTAACAATTACTTTTAAACAGACATCAACATCTAAACCTCTGTTAATCTCAATAAGACCTTTTGTAAATGTATGACAGAAATAAAGTCAGTCTGGTTTATAATAAGTGAAGTTGGAAATACTGTTTTTGGAGTTTAATTTAATAACGTTGGCAAATGTTGGGTTTTTACTTTCAACCAAAATTTGACATTTGAGCAACATTTGAGTAAACACCCAATGTCCAATGGAAAGTTATCCCCTAACATTAGTATGGGATAATGTTCTAGGGGATAATGTTCTTATAATGTTATCCTACCTTTTAGCAGAACATTCTGGGAACTAAAATAAAATTTGCCGCTGAAAACATTCCCAGAACATATAATGTTTTCGGAACATTCTTAGAACAATAACATTCCTAGCTGGGTTGGACCTGCAAAAGCCCTTTCAGCTTTAATGAGTTAGTGGGACAGTAAGAAACAACTTATTTGTTGATCTTAAAGACCTAGATGACTGTCAGAAAGTAATCAGCTCAGAGCCTCAGACACATAAGCAGGAGCCATTCCATGCACTGCCTTAAACACATAAAACAGAACCTTATATTTTATGCTGAAAGCCACTGGTAGCCATCTGAGTGAGGCCAAGATAGGAGAGATGTGTTGCCTTTTCTTAGCACTCACAAGCAGCCTAGAACTTCTGAACTAGTTGTAAGCGTGAAATAATGGGTCTAACAGGACCCCACATACCAAACATTACAATAGTCCAGACGAGACAATATTAAGGCATTAATAACCTTTTCTAAATCTTTCATTGACAAAATAGGTTTTAATCGAGCAACAGACCTAATCTGGAAAAAAACAACTCTTAACCACAGCATTAACCGGCTTATCGAATTTCAAATCTGGATCAAACACATCTCCTAATTTCCTTTTTTGGTCATGACAGTAGGCTGACCAAGGACCTTAATAAGTGGCAATGTCTAAGCATCCATGGGGGGGGGCAAAAATCATAATATCTGTTTTACTTTGGTTTAACTGAACCAAATTGTGAGCCATCCAGCTCTTCACCTTTTCCAGAAATGCCAAAAGTAAATTTGAACCACAATTCTCTACATGTTTCAAAGGGAGATAAAGTTGTGTATCATCGGCATTCAAATGGTAAGACATACCGTATTTCTTGAAAATCGAGCCTATAGGCTGCATGTACTGTACAAGGAAAACCCTGAGGAACCCCACAGGTAATAGAAACTGTAGATGAAACAAAGTCACCATACTTCACCGAGAATACTCTATTCACAAGATAAGACTTGAACCACTTTAAAACCGTCCCACGGATCCCAACTAAATGTGAAAAACACTTAAGGAGAATCCCATGATCTATTGTATCCAAGGCTGCACTCAAGTCCAATAGAATCAGAGCTGCAGAATTACCTGAATCTCTGAACAAACAGAATTAAACGATATCAACAGCTCATCTGGGCCAACAGCGGGAGAAGGAAACTCAATCAAATGCATTTAAACTATTTGCAAAATAATATTTTAATTTTACTTTTAAAGGCTTCCAGGAAAGCCAGGTGACAGTGTTCAATAAATTTCTTCAAAATATGCAAAAATTCCACCTCAGTCTCATGATGTGCCCACTAAATGATAACGTTTCACTTTCTGACTAATAAATTTGACCTCAAGTTATAAAAGAGGGAGGGCTAGATAATCAAAATACAAGACGGACCTGCTTTTGAATTTGATCATATTTTGCTCAGATCTGATTATTATAGTAACTTCTTGTTAGTGATTGATGGATTTATCTTTTTAGTTATGGATTTGTAATAATGTTAATGGATATTTTGCAGACACTGCTGTAAGAGAGCATGAAAATTTAAGCAGGTATAAATCTGATACACTACTTCAATGCACTCATCATGAACTGCAGATCGGATCAGTGAAGATGTTGACAAGGGTTTAATCTTTGCTCAACACATTTTTCCAGACTAAAGGATTGGATGGTTGCCACATTATTGCTTTACATGAAACCTGATTCTGTTAATATTGTTTGGAAACAATTATTTGCTGGGCTTTAGTTTGTATGCTTTAATGTAGTCAGCTTCTGAATAAGCTCCTGTGTTACGCTGGCTTGACTGTCACTGCCAAAAAAAAAGTTTGACCATTCTGTAACCTCCTCTGCAACCACGCCGTTGGGTCTGGGAACTCTGGATGAAGTGATTTAAAGCAATGACAGATTCAGGACAGGTGCAAAAGTGTAGAGATGTATGCCTCGTACATTTCTTCTCACCTAACACCAGTGAGTTTGTGTGCGGTCTGAACCCAAAGGGACTGTGGTACATACCGTGTCATACACAGGACAATGTTCCCTTATGTCACCTTCAAATATAAAGCTCAAAAAAGCATACAATAAAACAAGCTGATAGTACTACACTGTACGTGGCATCTGGATTAACATTTGAATCATAGTGTCTGATAGACAGTGTTGGGAAAAGTCACTTTTAAAAGTAATGCTTTATAATATTGCATTTCTCTCTAAAAAAGTAACTAATGGCGTTACTTGTTATGGAAAGTATGTGTTACTTTACTTTTGCGTTACTTTTTAAATCTGCTACGGGCTTGCATGTTTGTTTTTAAGATAAGAAAGTTCTATTTTTGGCAAATGTAAAAGCTATTTAACACCAGAAGTGAAATGAATAAGCCTCAGACTGAAGAAAATGTAAATTCACATCTGTACAGTAGAGGACGCAGCTCAAGCAAATCTTTCAGCTGTGATGCCATTCATTGCATTATAGGGTGCAGGAGATGAAAGTTGAACACTCTTCAGCAAGAAAATTATACCGAATAATATATTTTGTAAATATATGACCATATATTGAAGAATACATGAGGAATTGTGGCTTTCATATATTGAAAAATATGTCACATATATATGACATATTATATATATTTATTTAATATATTTACCTCAATATATTTAGGCAAAAATAGGGTATACAGTATATACACCGCACATATGGGGGCACCATTTTGCCAAAATCATTCTGTGAATATCTTTTTTAATAAAATATTATAAATATTCCAAAGCTTAGTTGTTAAAAATAATGTAATGAAACATTTTTATTAAATGGTTTTAGCATTTTTAATGACAAAAATGTATTTATTATAAACTGTGTACATATTAACCGCTCACCCTTCGACACATTACTGTCACAGATAAAGTCACGTGACCAAAATAAATACAGGAGGGAAACATTCTGGGGCGCAGCACAGAAAGGACAATGGAGATAAGAAAACAATACATTAAAATGATGGCAGCAATGTCCAAGTGAACAAACAGAAATTAGTAAGCTTATCCTATTTTTATTTTATTTTTTCATTGTGAGTCATGAAGTCATTAAACATTTAATGTTGTTGCCTAAGAGGGCAAAGATTAATATCAGTTCATTTTCAGTTTGAGTTATATCTGTTTCATTCTGAGTAGTTATATTGCTCAAAAAAAAAAGAAACACCACATGTTTGTGCATTGGCGTGTGATTTACATTTGAGAGAAAATGAGAAGATTGTAAACAAGGAATTCAAACTTTTGAATTCAAAATAGTTTGTGTGATTCAAGTGGATCTGAGTTGAAAACTTCATACCTTCATAAAATAATATGAGTTGCTACTTCATACCTCAATACAAAACAATGCTGAACTTTGACAAAAAAATAGATTTTTAAATGTTAAAATAGTGACTTTTTAATGTCTAAATATAAATCCGTAAGCAAAAGATTTGAAAAGAGCTATATTACGGAGTGGAAATGGTAAATAAGACAATGAATGATCCTCTGCAGTGGGAATATCATGACATTCATTTTAATAGTATTTGTTTTTCTATCTACCAGGTGAAATCTTGGCAAAAATCTTCCATTTCCACTGGAGATAAGGAAGAATACTTCTAGCACTCTACTGACCTCATGTACTCTCAATCTCATGTTGGAGAGGCACAGACTCTTGGAATAACCCATATGATTCATCCATTTAAACAACTGTGTGTGTGTGTGTGTGTGTGTGTGTGTGTGTGTGTGTGTGTGTGTGTGTGTGTGTGTGTGTGTGTGTGTGTGTGTGTGCCTTCACACTAGTGCTAAATCAGCAAAGCTGAGGGATGAGAAGCTTGGTCATCTTTCAAGAGCTCAGAACAACTGACACCTGAAAGCTCATGGCCTACAGAGCAAGGTAACCTTGGTCTAATGATGGCTCTGGGGCGAAGCATCACATGTCTGCCTGTCTCTATCTACTTCTGAGATAAGCTCCTCCATGAAAGAACACAATAGACTAGAGATTGAATGGACAGGAAACAGTGAAGGCTAGAAAGATAAAAAGACTTTTACTGAGTGAAAAACAGGGGAAAAAAATCTATATTTGAAACATTTTATCAGGCATCCAAGCAATACTTGACTGATATGGATTTTCAATACCCAATGCTAGATATACCAAATGCAAATAATAATACTATATCTCAAATGAAATGCAAAACATATTGCAGAATTAATATCTTATCAAATGTCACAAAACAAATTATAATAAAATAAATGTTTTAAATATAAATAGTTCTGGCCTTCAGAAACAGGATAAACGAGAACAGAAAGTATGAACAATTTACAGTGATTACCCTGTTTAAAGGTTTACACCCCCTGCCTCTGAATGCATTGGAAAGAGTTAAAATATGCAGAAGACTAGATGAACAATGTTTCTGCAGTACTTTGAGTTTTTTTTTTTTTTTTTTTTTTTTGAAGAACAGCAGGCAGATTAACTGCTCAAAACAAACAAATAAGCAATAACAGCTGTGGATCATTCATGTAACACAGTATAAGAAGTCAAGTGTATGCACCTTTGAACTAAATTTGTGTAAATTCAGTTATTATTTTATCTTGTAGATTATGTGTAAACATCTGTTATTTAAAACAGCTTATTCAGGGCAGTACTAAATAAATAACATAATGAAATTTTTATGATCACTCTTATTAACATTTTGCACACTGCAAAAAAGTACAAATAATTACAAAGAATGAGCAAGTAACATATTTAATAGTGAAATATTAAAGTAGTAAGACTGAAATAGTATTTTATTATAAAACAGTCCAATAATCTGTTTGACTGACTTTGAAAATCTCTGATTTTACAGTGAAATGTATGACCTCAAGTTTACATAAACATCAATTATAAACCCAGTACACATGCTTTGCTCTGCTGTTGCATTAGTGGACTTGTTATGAAATAAAATAATAGAGAAAATAAAATATTAAACTTTCCATTATGTACATTTTCTCTAAACCAAATAATGTGGACACTGATAAGTGTAGCTTTCACAGAATTTCCCAGAATAACCTGAAGGCAGCAACAGTTCCAAAGACAAAACCTTAGCTATGCCTCAAACTCACAAGTGTCTCCTGCTCAGCTTGTACACGGAGAAGAAAATCCAGAATCAGAGAGCAGAGGGAAAGGACCTTTGAGAAGTATCAGCTGCCTGTGGCTACTCAGCCTGAGTCTTGTCACAGTACTAAAAAAGGTCTTATTAGGAACACCAGCCTTGACAGGTGGAACAGCAAGTGTCAAAAACCAGTAAAAAAAAAAAAAAAAAAAAAAAAAAAAATATATATATATATATATATATATATATATATATATATATATATATATATATATATATATATATATATATATATATATATATATATATATATATATATATATATATAGTTCCCCAAGGCAAAACTACAAATACTCGACAAACTACACACTCAAAAGCAGTAAAATATATCAAATATATACCAATGAGACTCAACATGTATAGGGGAACAAGTGTGGTTGTAACACTTTTTGTTTTAAAATCCCAAGCTTAGTATTGCTTTATTCTGTTGATCTCAAACTTTTATTTAATTTATTCACATTTATCTGCTACAAATTAAATTTTATTTAATTTATTCACATTTATTTGATATATGAAATAGCATTTCACTCACATTTGTGACTAAAAACAGATATGTGCGAACCGTAAGATATATTTAAGACCACGTGTGAATAATTTTGATGAAATTTAAGGTATTGTCAATTATATAACAAATGTCTTAAATATCATTTTAAGAGGTCTTAAAATTGAGGATGGAAAAAAGGAATCATGGTTCACATTACAGCCATAATGTTTTTATTTAACTTCAAAAGGCTATGATTTCATTAAATAAAAATAAGTGTAAAAACATGGTGATATTGCATGTTCAATTAATACATTTATGCCAAGAGATTGCTTTTCATGACAGTGTTTATTAGATGGTGTTTATATAGTGTAATATGTTGGGAACAGGGGGGTATTCCAGAAAGCAGGTTATGTGACATACCCGGGTATGTTTAAGAGTAAGTAAGTGGATAACCTCAACTTTCGGTTCCAAAAATGGAGGTAACTTTCAGGGTATGTTAGTAGTCATAGCAACTCACTCTCTGAACTTAACCTGCTCCGGAGCAGGTTATGTTCCAGGGTTAGTTCACTTCAGCGAGCCTTCAGTGGCTTGACAATATGTAATATAGCTTATTATATATATTATATATATAGATACAATATGTAATATAGCGTATTTATATATATATATATATATATATATATATATATATTTGATATGTTAATGAGGAAGCACTAATATAAGTAATAAATAAGGTAGCATTATTCTAATATGATTATTTCTTTTATTGCCATATATAAGAGTTATCTGTATAAATTATAAAACACTATGACAAGGTAATGTTTAACTTATATATATTTATTTATTTTATTTATTACATGTTATATTATCTCACACATGGATTTTCTATAATGTCTAAATTCTAAATCAAAATACATATCTGATATGACTTAATATATAATTAGCATAAAACAAAAAATATAATTCACATTCTCAAGAATTTAAGATTACATGGAAAAAAAATCACAGCCATCAATTAGGTGGAGATATGCACTAAGCATGTAAACAACTAATGAACAAAAGAAGAAGAAAGAAACAGCTTGGCGCGCTTTTTCTTAGCGTCCGTTTCCATAGTGACTCGTCGATTCGTCGCTCTGTTGAGAATGTCTTGAGTCTTAATCAGGAACATACTCTGAGTTGAATGAACTTACTCCCCGGACGCGTTTTTGGAACCACATACCTCGAGTAAGCAAGGTTTGGGGTTAATCAACCGAGAGTTCAGGGTTTAGTTCACGGTAAGTTAACCCTGCTTTCTGGAATACACCCCAGTTGTAAGAGTGCATATTTTATCTCCCTCTCATTGACATTTCAAAATAAGAGTTACTTGTTTATAATTAAAGTCCTGCAATATGCATACATTTTTCTTTCCTGGTTAATACGGGTTATACAGTAAAATGTGATGTTGATATTTTTTTAAGTTTCTTTATGTTCCAGAAAACTTTATTACATAATATTCATATTTGAAATGATCCTTTTAGCATGAGATCATCTTAGCAGGTTGTTGACTTCTTCATTGCATCTTCCTCTGACAGTAAGGGACAGTGTCTTTTAATCATGACAATGATCGTTTTCCTGCCACTTAACAATATATGACAACTTCAGGAAACCCTGATATGGATAAATATGTGGTATCAGAATTTCTCATGAGCTTCATGTCTTTCATCTTTTGGAAGCACTTTGCCTTCCATACAACAACAGTCCCTATGAAATTGTTTGTTCTCCTTTATGATGTTTGTCTTTGAGGCTCAAACACACAGGCTTTTTGATCCATAACTTTGAAAAACCTTATTTAAAATATTTGAATGATGGATTCGAGGGAAATGTAACATCTCATGGAATCCAGTGTTCTTTGATTTAGCAAAGACATGATGCTGCTTCTGCCTGACTTATAGTGAGATTTTTACAGTATCGTTTAGTAGCTGGCAACAAACTTTTCTATGACAAAAATGTAAGAACATATGTTTTCAGCAGACATTCAAATTTTACTTTGCTTGAGAAAACATAAAACACGATTTTGTTTCATTTGATTTAATGAAGTTTTGCATGAAATTCATCTTGATATTTGGTAAATGAGATCTGGCAGCAGTGCATTTTTCCACTTGGGCAAACAAACAATTTGCGGTAGCTTTTTTGCACAGTAACTGATACCAAAAATGGAACATTTTTCCTTTGCATTTTTGACAAGCTACACATACAGACGATAACATTGTCAAAACAATCCCTGTTCAAATGAATCCTCAAAAATAACTAAAAATACTGTATTATACAAGCCAGACCAGTGTGCACATATGTGCCTCTGCTGTGCATGTATTCCTATAGAATGAGCACTTAATGTGCAAACCCATGACGTCACTGTTTTCACAAATTTGAGTTTTTGTGTTTTACATTGCATAACAAAATAATTTTAAAAAACTTGCACTCTGAAACCCATTTACAATAGTTTGCAATTGCAGGCTCCCCAGACGTACAACTTTTGGGGGAAGTCATGGCCTGGTGGTTAGAGAGTTTGACTCCTAACCCTAAGGTTGTGGGTTTGAGTCTTGGGCCAGCAATACCACGACTGAGGTGCCCTTGAGCAAGGCACCCCCAACTGCTCCCCGGGTGCCGCAGCATAAATGGCTGCCCACTGCTCCGTGTGTGTGTTCACGGTGTGTGTGTGTTCACAGTGTGTGTGTGTTCACAGTGTGTGTGTGCACTTTGGATGGGTTAAATGCAGAGCACAAATTCTGAGTATGGGTCACTATACTCTTGGCTGTATGTCACTGTCAATTTTTTCACTTTTCAAATACATTGTATGGATCAAAATTACTGATGTTGTCTTTTATGCCAAACATCATTAGGATATTAAGTAAAGATTATGTTCCATGAAGATATTTTGTAAATTTCCTATAGTAAATATATCAAAACTTAATTTTTGATAGTAATATGCATTGCTAAGAACTTTATTTGGACAACTTTAAAGGCTTAAATATTTTGCTTAATAATTTTCTCAATATTTAGATTTTTTTTTTTTTTTTGCATCCTCAAAATCCAGATTTTAAAATAGCTGTATCTCGGCCAAATATTGTCCTATTCTGACGAACCATACATCACCTTATTCATTCAGCTTTCAGATGATGTATAAATCTCAGTTTTAAAAAATTGACCCTTATGACTGGTTTCCTGGTCCATGGCAGGGTCACATGAAAGATTATGCAATGCTAGGCTGGGCAATATAACCAGTAAAAATTTGTCAACCAGTAGAGATTTTGGACTATTGTGTTATGTGGTTTCATGCTCACTTGACGTTGCTGTGCTACTGGTCATGAGAATTTGTCATTCGGATGCATTTTTAAGCACTGTGGTGTAAAAACAAGTTTTTAATTTTAAGCTGCTGAAATGCAAAGGGAAGGATGGAGTTATTTTTGCCGCTTTATAGGCCTTAAACGGTTAAATAAATGTGGCAACATTTTGCAAGTATCCTCGTAAACAGTAATTTATGTCTCAAGTGAGAGCAAACAGCTGAGAAAGAGAACTTGTGTAATCATGGATCCGGGCAGCTCTTAAAGTGACAGCATTCTAATATTCCTGCTGTCTGTGATTCAGATTAATCAAACAACAACAATCTCTCATTGCTCTTGACTAAATCACTTTTGTAACTTTAAGAATGAATATTTAATTTACACCAGGAAGAATATGCAGTGGTTTTATATATATTTGATTACTTTATATAATAAATGTAGCATTTTTTATTTATTTGTTCTACTGTAGTTTTTTGTCCAATTGCTTGTAATTAGTTCCTTATTTTTTCTTAATCACTGACTGTTTACTTGTCTTCAGGGTGCTTGAGTTTTATATACATATATATATATATATATATATATATATATATTTATATATATATATATATATATATATATATATATATATATATATATACACACTCACCTAAAGGATTATTAGGAACACCATACTAATACTGTGTTTGACCCCGTTTCGCCTTCAGAACTGCCTTAATTCTACGTGGCATTGATTCAACAAGGTGCTGAAAGCATTCTTTAGAATTTTGGCCCATATTGATAGGATAGCATCTTGCAGTTGATGGAGATTTGTGGGATGCACATACAGGGCACGAAGCTCCCATTCCACCACATCCCAAAGATGCTCTATTGGGTTGAGTTCTGGTGACTGTGGGGGTCATTTTAGTACAGTGAACTCATTGTCATGTTCAAGAAACCAGTTTGAAAAGATTCAAGCTTTGTGACATGGTGCATTATCCTGCTGGAAGTAGCCATCAGAGGATGGGTACATGGTGGTCATAAAGGGATGGACATGGTCAGAAACAATGCTCAGGGTAGGCCGTGGCATTTAAACGATGCCCAATTGGCACTAAGGGGCCTAAAGTGTGCCAAGAAAACATCCCCCACACCATTACACCACCACCACCAGCCTGCAAAGTGGTAACAAGGCATGATGGATCCATGTTCTCATTCTGTTTACGCCAAATTCTGACTCTACCATCTGAATGTCTCAACAGAAATCGAGACTCATCAGACCAGGCAACATTTTTTCCAGTCTTCAACTGTCCAATTTTGGTGAGCTTGTGCAAATTTGTAGCCTCTTTTTCCTATTTGTAGTGGAGATGAGTGGTACCCGGTGGGGTCTTCTGCTGTTGTAGCCCATCCGGCTCAAGGTTGTGCGTGTTGTGGCTTCACAAATGCTTTGCTGCATACCTCGGTTGTAACGAGTGGTTATTTCAGTCAAAGTTGCTCTTCTATCAGCTTGAATCAATCGGCCCATTCTCCTCTGACCTCTAGCATAAACAAGGCATTTTTCGCCCACAGGACTGCCGCATACTGGATGTTTTTCCCTTTTCACACCATTCTTTGTAAACCCTAGAAATGGTTGTGCGTGAAAATCACAGTAACTGAGCAGATTGTGAAATACTCAGACCGGCCCGTCTGGCACCAACAGCCATGCCACGCTCAAAATTGCTTAAATCACCTTTCTTTCCCATTCTGACATTCAGTTTGGAGTTCAGGAGATTGCCTTGACCAGGACCACACCCCTAAATGCATTGAAGCAACTGCCATGTGATTGGTTGATTAGATAATTGCATTAATGAGAAATTGAGTTTGCCTGGGATGCTGGGGTCTCCGGCTGTAAGTAGAGAAACACCCTGAATGTACAGCCAGTTCATTACAGGGCCAACACACACTCATAACTATGAACAATTCAGTGTCTACAATTCACCTGAGTGAAACCAGTGCACGTGAAGCAAAGCCATGCATTTACTGGAAAAACATGTAAACTCCCCAAAGAAAGGCCTCCTCGATCAGCCAGTACTCGAACCGTGGACCTTCTTGCTGTGAGGGGATAGTTCTGCTGCCCTAATGATTATTTAATCTCATATTAATAGAATCATATTATCAAGAGCTTGCATCACATCAGTTAAGGTATTTCTAGCATGAAATCATGTTCAGTAGGATCATATTATATTGTTATTGCATGATTTAAGTTAAGTTATTTTCAAGATATCATCAGTGTATTTCTGTTGTCACCATGAGGGATTACAAGATCATTACATACAAGATATTATTATCAAAATAAAGGCATTATTACTGTCTCATTAGCAGTGTTGTGTATTTGATAGCTCACTGATCTCAGATGGAAAAAACAAAGGGACAATGTCATGGTTGTGTGAAGTCATTAAGGGATTTTAATGCATTCTAGCTGCAGTAATAATTTCTAAATGAGGACAGTCCAACTGGGGAAACAACCTGAAGTTAGTGAGACTGAATGAGAGGAGGGGGACAGTGATCCTCCACACATTCAAGTATTTTCATAGCCTGCAGCTGAAGGCACAGATTTTAAATCTGAAAACATGTCCTGCAACCCTTTGAAATGTCCAGCGAGTTGCACTAAAAATGTGTCAATTTTTATCTGTAACAGATGTAGATGCATTGGTTGTTGAATCACAGCAGTTTAGAAAAGAAAGATCCGGTGAGTGACGCTAAAATGTTAAAAGGCTCTATCATGTAAAACCTACTGTAAATCCTGCCCTAAGCCAACAGATAGTGAGCAAATGTGAGATAAAAACACACTTACTGAAGAAACCATGCCATTTTAGCTTACTTCTACAAGTCATTGAACTAATAAAGTCATGTTTCACTGAAAAATGAAATTTATTCATGAAATGAGAAAAATGAAATTTACTCATACTCAAATGTTATTTACTCACCCTCATGTTGTTGCAGACATGTATTGGGAACACACAATATAGTAATGTAATTAATCCACAAAATAAAGTCAGACATACATGTTTGGAACAAGTACGAGAAAATATATATCCCTTGAATCAACACCAAAACACTGACTCTTTACTCTAAAAGAAGCAGCTAGCACCTGAATTTTAACGATTGTGCAATTGTGCTGTGCATGTGTGTTCATTCAGCTGGAAGTAGCAGTACATTTTTGTAAGTTTTATTGCAAAAATCTACTGAAAAAAGCTATTTTCTTGCCCCGGTTTTATACTTGACAAGACACCATGTGGAGGGATTTTATGGTTTAGTGAAAGGGTGTCTTTTTTTTTTCGAGTTTTGGTTTTGAGAAATGGCAAATGCTTCAAGCTTGGGGCCTGGAGATGGTGACAGGTTTACCTGGGTAAAAAGTGAGCAAACTGTAATAAGAAAAATTGTGTTGTGATCAACACCTCAGTGCACCTTTACACTGTGGAGAAAATCAAAAACAGACCTTTTTAATGGGACAAAGGTTATTTGAATGAAGTCTGCAATTGAATCTGAAGCAAGTGTACTGAACTCTAAAGTCTAACAGCTTGTGAGACCATTTTCTCTATATACCTTGAACTTTGAAGGTGGTTCTTCAAATCTGGCAATCAAGGTCCATAGTCCTGCAGAGTTTAGCGCCAACCCAAATCAAACACACCTGAACAAGCTAATAACAAGCAAACTAAGTTAAACTTTGTAGGTCAGTGGACCTCAGCACCAGATTTGAAGAACCCTGCCTTACTCCTCTCAGTTGCATAAACAAAGACACTAGAATAGAGTTCTTCATATTTGGACCTGGAAGTCCACTGTCCTGTACAGTTTAGCTCCAGTCCCGATGAAACACAACTGCAATTTTCTAGTTCTTCTAAAGACCTTGATTAGCTTGTTCAGGTTTCATCAGGGTTGAAACTAAACTCTGAGGTACAGAGAACCTCCAGGAACAGATTTGAACCTAGAACAAGGAACCAGAATGAAGACCAGCTTAAGGAATCACAAATTGTCATCTCTGAAAAACCCTGCTCTAACTTACAGTTTAGATTTGGCTACATGGAGTTAAACAGATCAGAACTGACCATTTCAGTCATATTTTGTATTTTTTGGTGCACAATATGCATCAGATCCTCCAAGGTGAAAAACGGCGTGATAGGGATTGATTATGCTGTAAGAGTAACAGGACATCTTTCCATTTGTTTGAACTAACTGTCCAGTGTAATAAGTGGGCTTGGATGATACATTGCAAGCTTCGCTGATGACTCTGGGATGCACCACACAATACTGGCGACACCAGAGAATTACTGTAATAAGCTGTTCTAAGCAGAATACTTGGTTGTTGGCATGAAGGACCCCAAGATAGTTCAAGAACATCTGGTTCTGGATCTGGATGAAGCAGTGGAGCTGGCAGAAGCTTCTTACCAGGAAACCCAAGAGGCAATGAAAGCTAAAGCTTTGACTGTGCTTGACAGAGTAAAGCAGGCTGGAGGACAATCTTAGTACAATTCTAATGCAAGCCAACAGCTTGAAACCTTGATGGTCTGTTAAGAAGCTTCTGGAGGATGGTACCCAAAGGAATAATCACCTTGACTTTCAGGAATGTGAAACTATGGATTTTGGGAAGGCTACTGATCTCCATTCTGCTGCACTGGTCTGGGACTAGACCAATTTTGATAGATCTTGTTATTTTACACTAAAAGAAGAGAGAGATGACAGTAAAAACCACCTTGTGAGAAATCAGTTCTCCTTCTGGAGGATGTAGATACTGAATGTGAAATCGCCTCTCTTTTCAACTGACCATTTTCTGATTTGCTTTTGCAGATTATGCATGGAAACAGGTTCACCGTGAAGCAAAGGGAGGATTTAGTCTCTGCTGTGCCATATGCTGGTGATAAAATGGGAACCTTAAGGGACAATTTTATAGGCAAGCAATGCTTTTATGATTAAAAAGCAGCTTCCTTTTATGTGGCAGTATGGCGAAGACAGAGATGGGAACTTTTAGTATCACGAAACCAATGAGTTTACCTCCATCCACCAACTGCATGGTCACCTGAAGGCTAGAAATGACAGAGCGGTGTTTCCCAAACTTTTTCATCTTATGAACCCCACATGCCATCAATAAGGCTAAAATAACAACGGACATCAGAAATGTGTTCTACCATTGAACAACACTTGAAAGCATTTTGGTTAAGCTATAGATGTGTATTGTTCATTGTTTAATGCACTATTAATTTACACTTGAAACTTAAAATGTTACAAATGTATTACTATGTAAAAAAAAATAACATTAACCTGGATAAATAAATACTGTACAAGTATGTTAGCTTGCACTCTGATGACTAAGTTAACAAACTAAACTTTAAAGTTTGTGATTTCTGTCACTACATTCACCAAATTGAATTTCATAAAGTTTTGCACAAGTTTCCTGGACAATCCTCTGCTATTAGTTCAAACAGATTGTCCTGCCCCAAACCATTGGTTGAATCAGTGTTGCTATGTCAAACTGGGGTGTGTTTCCCAAAAGCATCGTTAGCTAACTGGTTGTTAGTTCCATTGAGCTCTATTGGTAACAACGAAATTTGCAACCATAGTTGCTTTTGGGAAATGCACCCCTGGTTAGGAGGATGCATAAAAAAAAGTGCTAATAGTTTTGTTTGTTAGTACAGTCCCATCAGCCCCTGCTGGTAGATGCCATAACAACACCCTTTTGAGGGCAAAAAGTATAGTTTCTCATTTCATACTGCTTAAATTTCTACAAAATATTTACATCTCTTGTCAACAACATTTATATTTCTAATATTACATTATAGCATATTAGATACAAAAGTGCCAATTTTGTTATGTAAGTGACATAAGTATTTCCTGTCAACCATGAGCATTTATGAACAAATATATGTAACAGCCATCAAATGGCATATTTCTACTGGATTCAAACCTACATCCTTTTGAATACCATCTCTGGTTTTATCATTACGTCACACCACAGAACTTTGGCATGCTTTTTTTTATCTGATTTCCGCAGTGAACTTTGGTGGCTAATGCATCACTTTGATGACTAGTGCGTCACACAGTGTTCTGAATTCCACAATGATAAACTACTTTTAGATGACTAATGCTTTGCTCAGGGTATGATCCTGTCAACCTGTGCAGCCCCTTTCACATCTATGCTCATAGACATAATTGGCCTCTCTGACATGGCCATCACATATAACAATTATAGAAAGTGTTTTATTTTGCACTGGGTTTTAAGTACAAAAATTGTGCATGACATTTTTTATTACAAGATAACATTATTCTTAGTAATCATCATTAAAGTCAAAATGCCAAGCCAAACCAAAGCTGTCAGTTTTAGACTGCATTTCCTGCACAATGATGTGTCAACTTGAACATTAGTAAGTTCTGACCAGTGCTTTGCTCTCTTTTTTCAGTGCTTTTTCATACTATTCCGGAATAGAAACATCAAGACAGGTGAACTCTACAGTCTCATCAAATAAATGTCTGTGTTAATGGAGTTCAACTTGATCTCTTTATAACTGCAGAGAGAAGAATGCGCTTAAAATTCCAAGTGCGCTTTTATGGAAAATTATTCTGTCTGCTAAGACAAAAGAGCCTCTACAAAGAGTGCCAAAAAGAGGAGTCTACAAAGCATCAACCAGACCAAACTATATATCTACAACTCAAAGCATCTCAGTACTTACTTAAAAATGAAAACTATTTCATAATGTTAGCATGAGGACATTTCTGTTCTAGTAGACAATATTTCAAAGGCATTTACAATGTTTTTATTTTTGAGCTTAAAGGTGACAGGTGGGTAGGACAATTTCAGGCTTTGTGTATTTTGTGCACATTAATTTAAAACAATAATAATTTGCACTGCTAAATATTCCAAGCACTGCAGTATTTTATAGAAACATAAGAACTGTCAATTTTGATTCACAGTGACTTTAAATGTCACAATACGAGAAGCACTGAAAAAAACTGAATACAGAATATACAGGACTTAAAAACATACCATACATGACAAAGCACATTACTCATAAACTGACTGCAGCTTTCAGATATAGAATTTTATGATGAGTTTAACTGCAATTTAAAAATCAGTAATTTATGTATGTTCAAATATAAATCTATGTAGGTCATATAAGTCTCCCTCATGAATATTGATTATGCTACATTATGTGACGTTCACATGATCACAAAATGCCTTTTGAAATATTTTTTCTCTCTTACTCTTTACTATACTCTTTACTATATTTTAGTTCATGCAAGGCACAAGACAAAACCGCTAGATTCTACAGAACACCTAACAAATGCCACAAAAAAAAAAAGAATTGTTTGAAATTTTGATTTCCATCCATAGAATCCATATGAAGGTGTTTAATCCAAGTCTGACGACATTATTGCATTATATGATGTAGATATTTAATTGAGATCAAGGCAGTGCTTATACTGCATATGAGCTTATCAAATATGGTAAATATGAAAACTCACTTGTGCTTGCTTGACATGCAAGAACCAACAGGATATGAATGAATAGGCCTACACCTAACGATGTGAACAATATAAATATATATATAAAACAAAAAAATCATGAATGGTCTGTAGGCCTTGTATGTCTTCTTAAGACTGGAATAGTAAGAGGTGCTGTATTCTCTCTGTTATGCGCCTCACTTTTTTTTTTTCGTTGAAGTCTGGATTTTTTTTTTCAGTTATTTTTACTGTTTTTTTTCCCCCTTTATTTTAATGCCCTCTGTCTCACATTATTAAACTCAATGAGGTTTTTTCTTCTTTTTGAAGCTTCCATAACTTGAAATACAGTACATGGCAAAGAGTAAAGAACCAGTATTCACATTTTCTCTTTTCTCCTCTGCGGAAGAAAGAAGCTGAAACGTTTGAAATGGCATGCAGGTGAATAAATGCTTCTTTTTTATATATATACATGAACCAATACCAGTTGCAAATAGGGCCTTATTTTTTAGTTGTGTGCCATTGTTCCAGATTCCTTTTTTTTTATTTTATTTTTTTTATTTTATGTAAATGACTCTGCAATTCTAAATTTTCTTTTTATTCATACAGTTCCATCCCCCAAAGACACTGTTCATCAAAATCTTTTGTCTTATTCCACGTGGCTGTCTGTGTTTTCTCTGTAGAGGATTCTGCGAGATGATATACAGATGTTTATCTGGTGTACAGCATTGTCATTAAACAATAACAATCTTAAATGTTTGAGAACTGAGGATTCTTATGAAATCAGTAATGTGTGTCATTTCAGGTGAGTCTCATTTTTATTGCTTATTGAAAATCTGTCATGACTTTCAGTTTATAACTGATCCTCTTGCGTTTCTCCTAATCAAATTAATAATATCGATACTTCCAGCTTACAATCAAAAACATAGATAATCAAAAAGCAGTATTTATATGGTTTGAAATGTCATATACCCCTAAAACACTATGGGGAAAACCACACAAATAATAATGAATTCAGTGAACACATTCCTTTATGATGAAAAACAGACTTTTCAACTTAATTGTGGTACACTGTCATTAATATATATATGTATATATATATATATATATATATATATATATATATATATATATTATATATATATATATATATATATATATATTTCAGATAAATGGTGTTCCTTGAATTGCTATTCATCACAGAATCCAGTAAAAAGTATCATAGTTTCCACAGAATAAATAAACAGCAGAGCAACATTGTGTCATGTTTGACTGTTTTCACAAACTCTTATTTTGTATTTTGTTTCTCTGAATCTGCATTCACTCTTCATGTCTTCTGTTTGTTTCCTTGGTTACTGATCACCCTCGCTTCTCATTTAGTTAATTATCCCCTGTATATAGACTTATGTTGTCTTGTGTGTGTGTGTATACATACATATATATATATATTACATATTTTAATCCAAGAAAGTACATTAACATGTCACATTTGAGGAAAAATCATTTTAGTTGCCTATGACGTGTAAACATACTTTATAATGTAAAAAAAAAATAAAAAAATCTATACAATATATAATATAAAAAATAAAACGTTATTAAATCTAGCTTTATTTATTTTATTTCTGGTTGTTGGCATCCACGTTTGCATTTAGCCTAAATGTAAGCTATTGTAACATTGGAATTATTTTCTTCTTTATATACAGGTGCTGGTCATATAATTAGAATATCATCAAAAAGTTGATTTATTTCATTAATTTCATTCAAAAAGTGAAACTTGTATATTATATTCATTCATTACACACAGACTGATTTATTTCAAATGTTTATTTCTTTTAATTTTTATGATTATAACTGACAACTAAGGAAAATCCCAAATTCAGTATCTCAGAAAATTAGAATATAAATTAAGACCAATAATAAGAAATTATTTTTAGAAATCTTGGCCAACTAAAAAGTATGAACATGAAAAGTATGAGCATGTACAGCACTCAATACTTAGTTGGGGCTCCTTTTGCCTGAATTGCTGCAGCAATGCGGCGTGGCATGGAGTCGATCAGTCTGTGGCACTGCTCAGGTGTTATGAGAGCCCAGGTTGCTCTGATAGTGGCCTTCAGCTCTTCTGCATTGTTGGGTCTGGCATATTGCATCTTCCTCTTCCCAATACCCCATAGATTTTCTATGGGGTTAAGGTCAGACGAGTTTGCTGGGCAATTAAGAACAGGGATACCATGGTCCTTAAACCAGGTACTGGAAGCTTTGGCACTGTGTGCAGGTGCCAAGTCCTGTTGGAAAATGAAATCTGCATCTCCATAAAGTTGGTCAGCAGCAGGAAGCATGAAGTGCTCTAAAACTCCCTGGTATACGGCTGTGTTGACCTTGGACCTCAGAAAACACAGTGGACCAATACCAGCAGATGATATGGCCCCCCAAACCATCACTGACTGTGGAAACTTTACACTGGACCTCAAGAAACGTGGATTGTGTGCCTCTCCTCTCTTCCTCTAGACTCTGGGACCAAACCCTGATTTCCAATGGAAATGCAAAATTTACTTTCATCAGAGCACATAACTTTGGACTACTCAGCAGCAGTCCAGTCCTTTTTGAAGCAAGACGCTTCTGACGCTGTCTGTTGTTCAAGAGTGGCTTGACACAAGGAATGCGACAGCTGAAACCCATGTCTTGCATACGTCTGTGTGTAGTGGTTCTTGAAGCACTGACTCCAGCTGCAGTCCACTCTTTGTGAATCTCCCCCACATTTTTGAATGGGTTTTGTTTCACAATCCTCTCCAGGGCGCGGTTATCCCTATTGCTTGTACACTTTTTTCTACCACATCTTTTCCTTCCCTTCACCTCTCTATTAATGTGCTTGGACACAGAGCTCCAGAGCTCCAGCCTCTTTTGCAATGACCTTTTGTGTCTTGCCCTCCTTGTGCAAGGTGTCAATGGTCGTCTTTTGGACAGCTGTCTATTCAGCAGTCTTCCCCATGATTATGTAGCCTACAGAACTAGAATGAGAGACCATTTAAAGG
Source organism: Cyprinus carpio (assembly GCF_018340385.1). Lineage (NCBI taxonomy): Eukaryota > Metazoa > Chordata > Actinopteri > Cypriniformes > Cyprinidae > Cyprinus > Cyprinus carpio. The sequence continues at coordinate 10,056,513 of NC_056598.1, forward strand.
CCTTTGCAGGTGTTTTGAGTTAATTAGCTGATTAGAATGTGGCACCAAGTGTCTTCAATATCGAACCTTTTCACAATATTCTAATTTTCTGAGAAACTGAATTTGGGATTTTCCTTAGTTGTCAGTTATAAACATCAAAATTAAAAGAAATAAAAATTTGAAATATATCAGTCTGTGTGTAATGAATAAATATAATATACAAGTTTCCCTTTTTGAATGGAATTAGTGAAATAAATCAACTTTTTGATGATATTCTAATTATATGACCAGCACCTGTATATATACTGTATATAAATATTTTTCTTCTTTATATAAGGTTGAAACTATACATATATATATATATATATCATTAGAAATATATTTTGATTCACAGGAGTGAATTCTGTTTTTAAATATACTAAACAGAAAAGGCATTATTTTAAGTTAATAATATTTCACAAAATTATTATTATTTTTATTTTTTGGGGGGATCAAATAAATGCAGCCCTGGTAAAAACATTTCTTTAAAAAAAATCTTTGAACGGTGATGTAGGCCAACACATGTAATGTAACATTAAGTGAAAACTTAATTAAAAGATAACAAATGCATTTGTTCCTCATATTTCAGTCTAAAATGTTTTGCATCTCAGGATTATACCTCTCTAAATGGTATATAGAATAAAAATAAAAATAAAAAGTTTAAGATCCTCTGTCCTATAATGTAAACTATCTAAGTGTTTTGTTGATGACATAATCCTTAAATTGGTCAATTTAAGGTGAAAGAGTTGCACGGAATGAACAAAACATTTTCACAATAAAAAAATTGTGCTTATCCAGATGAAGTCACAGGCCAATGTTTGTTTGTTCATCGAAACCGTCTAAACAGCAACACCTTGATTATTCATTCTTTCAGTCTTTTCTCAAATGGAAAGTCCCATCAGGTTTAAAGCACTGGGCTGAGTAGAGATATTTTGTGACAGAGCTCAGCCCATTCAATACATGGATCTAGATCTCCTTTTGTGTTTAAGCTTGCTCAACACAGGCTCTTTCAGGGTCTGTCTGAATACATGTGAACGTAAAGCCTTCAAATTTCATCATAGCAAGTTATCTATCACCTTCACTCTTTGTACCACAGCGCTCGTTTGTGCCTCAGTAATCCCTTTTTCAGCTTAAGACTTGAACAACCCAAGGTTATCAGACACTAAAGCATTCATATATGTTATTTTGGGGGCTGCCATAAAAATCTTAATTGACCTCTTTGTTTATACAGACAACTGTATTGTTCATTTTAAATGTTTTATTTCTTTTATATCCAAGGACACCATTACTGTGATTTAGAATATTTTTATTGATTTTGTTGTTTATATTTGGGGTTTAATGTAAATGTTTTGAAAGGACTTTGGAGTTCAACTCTAGCTCTTCTAAGGCCTGTTCTTTTTGCTTAAGTAATTAGATACAGTGATTACCCTTCAAACAGGTCTATCATGTTTGCTGAACTGGCTTCATATATAGGTTGAGAAGTTAAGGACAGAAACCCCAGTTTTAAGCATCTTCTGCCTCCTGCTGTTTGATGATAAGCATTGACTTCATCCTCACAGACGGGTAGTTTTAGTGAGGTGCTGGGGTCACTGTAAAGACTCAGTTGGCACTTCTTTAGCTAACGGAGTTATGTAGACTTCTGACATCAGGAAAGGGTCTGCTAAAACAGTCAAAGACCCTATCAAATCAAACTTCTTGGCCTGTATTTGGTTCGCTTTGAGGTTGTCAATACACTAGTGCATGCTCCTAAAAGTTGACTAAATGAAATTTCTCATCTAAAAAATGACAGTCTTAGGTCTATTCACACCTAATCTGAATATGTAATGTGCAAATCTTTGGTATTAGAAACTTCTGAATAGAAACAATGAGTTCCTGTGGTCCTGTTCACAGGGGGTGGGAACATCTGAATACCAACAATTCAAAGCATTTCTTCTGTGAAGAAAATCCTTGTCTCTGAAAGTCTACTAGCATAGAGTATGCGCATACTGTAATACGTGAAGATACAAGACAGAGGTAATCTTTTACTACTCTTATGCATAAGAACAATTATTTTTTTCAAAGTGCGTAGTGAATGCAAATGATGAAAACCTGCAGTACTTAAAAAAAAATACAAATGTAACCTTAAATTCCAGCGTTGTTAAGGCTGTGTGCTTGTGAGATTATTTTTGTAATGTGCTGATGCCTTTCCATGCATGTTTTTTTAATCTATAATTTTTCATATTGTCTTGATCTGCATTATTTTATGTATATTTATATACTGCAATTGGTTTGGCAAACTGTTTGTACTACATGCATGAAGACAGCAGACAGATGTACGTAGATTAATGCAAAAGTGTGCTTTACTTATCTCACTGAAACAGGATTCATAGACTCTATATTCCTCAAAAAGCATGAAAGCATCTTTTTTGAACTGCGTCCTGTCACAGTGTCTCTCTCACTGGGCTGCTGGACTGTCTTCTCTTTTGTCCACAGACCAGCTGAAGGTGTGTTTGTAGATTGGTGTTTGGAAAACGGACCAAGAATATTGATGACTTATATTGGATGAAGGTGTTTTTGTTGATTGGTGTTTTGAATTGGGAATTATAATATTGATTCATTTTAAATCTGAATAAGTGGCAAAAGTGTATGATATCATTCAGTACATTGGCTATTTTTAAAAAAAAGTTCTATCATATGTCTTGCACTGACTTAAAATATACCAATGAAATGAATGCTGGCGTGTCTGTGTAAAATTAGAACTGGATAAATGGATAAATAAATAGATTGGATTTGCTACACACAAATGGAAAAAGTATTTATAAATTATAAAGAACTGGTTAGAAATAAAGATAATGTTATTTGAACTGCTAATCTAAACTCTCTCTTTATCTTTACAGGGTTAAATTAAAATCGTATACTACTGAACCCTATTTCGTTTACCTAATACAAAAATATATATCTCTGAGAACATCTATCACACGCTGAAGAAATTATATGAAGTGTCACACTGCCCCCTAGCCAAGCAAGTTAGTAATAACTGCAAAAAAAAAAAAAACCTTTTTCATATTTTACAAAATATTTCAGTATAACTTTGCCTTATATAAGATATATAGCCTATAGTTATCTGTTTTATTTCAAGTGTCTGTAAGCTAACCTCCATTATAGTATACATTTTTTAATGAATTACATGTAATAACTAGTCCGTTACAGTTACTGAGACAAAATGTGTCATTAAATTAAAGTTACTTATGAAAATGTTAATGATTACATAGGGGGTCACATGTGAATATTTCTTGTGTTAATATTTACTATTTCTTGTTATGATTTTAAATCTGTATTGATGCTCAGAAGGATCACAAAGCAGAAAGAAGTGCTAAAGTATAATTTTGTGGTGGCTGTGCTTTAAAATTGAATTATTATAATCTCAATTCAAGTGATGAAGGATTTTTAAAGGCTGACAGTAATTAGTGTGGATGAATATTGTAAGGTTAACCCTGCCTGCTTTAAATGCTTGAAAATGATTAACAGTTGAAAACGTTCCTTGGAAATTTAGAAAAGTAATCAAATGTAATCAGTTACATTACTTTAATAAAATTGAAATAGTTACACTACTTTTTACATTTTAATAGGGTAACTTGTAGTCTGCAACCTATTAAGTTACCTTCCCAACACTGTTGTTTTGTAACCTGTACAATGTGTTTATTCGAAAAAGAAATGGAGAAATGGTCTGTTTTGTTGTAATATAACTGTAATTGAGCTGAGTTTGAGATATGAAGGTCGCCTTCCTATTACTGTACCAAAATCCACAGTCAGACAATAACCGATAATAACAGATAATAACCGATTACAAAGGAGAATAATAATAAAAAAAAATAAAAAAAAAGCTTTAAAGGATTTAAACGAGTGTTTTTGGTCTTTTCCAGCCTAGAATGCTTCTGATTTTGTTGTCATAGCTAATTATGTCCAGTTTTTGAAGTAAAGACTTACTTGCACCTTAAAAATGTCCACTAGCCTCTTTTTAGTGACCATTTTAAATGTGTTTATCTCCTGATTTGTGCTTTATGTCAGTGTTCTTTTGAAAGCCTCCGCCACGGTGGTTTAATTGTTTTGAAATATCCCCAAAAACTGTAATCATGCAGGAACATTTTCCTGACAAATAAATCTGTTCTTAGGTATCTACAAGTTTACTAGTTATTGAGCAAATCACAAATGCAGTTGAAAGGGCAGCGTTCACACATTAAAAAAAAAAAAAGCTATTTTGTGATGGAAACATTAAATGATAGCCTATTTAAAATGTTTAAGATTTAGAATTACGTAAGGTCAAGACAAGTATATTTTTGTTTTTTAAAGTCAACATACCTTAATGTCTTGTCTTTTCGACGTGTTCACTGTTATTGCCAAACAATAATGTGAACGATTTAAAATGTTTCAGCTTTTGTGCTAAATGTAAATAATAAAACAGCCATGAAAATCAAAACAATACGGAAGAGCATGAGTAAACATTTATAGATTAATATGTTTGAATTAGAACATCATTAAAAACGTATTCTAATTTATAAAGGATTTAAACTAGATTTTTAAAACCAACATTCTACAACTTCGACAACTTCTAGGCTACAGAACAGCGCTTGTGACAACTTGCCTTGAGCAGATAAAACTGAAACAAGCCTATTTTATTTGATACACATCTGTGGGAGCCAATAATGAAACTGTAGGCTAATTATATTGTAATATCTAAATTGATCTGTAGTAGGCCAAGTATCAAACAAAATGCTATTCAACAGAAATACATCGTGTAAAACACATTTTCATAATGTTCTTAAAAAAAAACACCATTTACATCAAAGTCAGTGGAGCACAACCACATGACCTCAAGGCCTGGATGGAGACCGAAGAATCCTGTTAGAGTATTGTTTAGGATTTTTTAAGAGTTTTTGTGAGTTTATGTAAGTGAGTAGAATAAAATTCTGATCGTTTGATGATATTTCTAAGATGTGTCTCCGAGAATCCTTTTTATTTTGCACTGGCGTTTTAAACACCGCCAATATGTCATTTAAAAATACATTCTAGTGTTATTATTAAGGATAACGGAATTCATTTCTAAATGAGAAGGTGTCGCTCCTCTGAGTGCCGTGTTTAATGTTGTGGCACTATTTATCATGCTGTCGCTCGCAGGGCGTGATTCGGTTACTCTCAAATATGGCTACCATGGAGTCATGGCTACAACTTTAATATTTGTACTACTAATGCAGAAATGTAACGTTTTACGTCATTCTCCGTTCTACAGTCGCGTCGAATTACCGTTTTTTGCTTGTACAAATTGTGAATACCCAGGCAAGGAGATTATCTCGACGTGTTTAGCGTAAATAAAGTAGCCGATTGCTCGAAATTGCAGCTTGCTCCGCGAGCTGATCGAAATCGTCAGGATTGAAAGCTTGAAAGCGAAATCCGCTTTCGGTTTTCCCTCATTTGAGGATATTTCTGGCTGTATTTTCCCGAATGTGGCCAGGACTCGGCTCCTGTCATCGCCTCGCAGGAGCTCAGATAGCGGTCGGTATGGCTTGTTTTCGGGTGAGGGATGTAACGTTAACCCGCGAGGATTTGGCGATGTGGGATGAAGCGGAATAAAGAAAAGTGATCCGTTCGAACCGAAGGAAAGCGTCTGCTTTCTGCCTATGGATTTAACATTGTAGGTTTTCTGGATCTAAAAGTGGATTTTACTGGAATACGTGTACAGTATCGCAGAAGATATCGCTTTGTCACGCTGGCTTATTTTTCCTGAGGAATAGTGGCGTATTCCTCCCCAACCCCCCCAGCGCCACAAACACATAACAAAAGTACTATATGTCACGTATATGACGGTTCTTGTAATGAAGGAAATAAATAAAAATTGTTAGGGTCGAAGAGGTAAGTAAATATCGATCGACCGAGTGTGTTGTGTGTGTTTCTCTCCGTCATTTGCGAGCGCTTTTGTCGCGATTTTTCGTGTTCGTTGTGTTTAGTTTTCATCGTTTGTTAGTCTTATATTCTCGCTAACCTCCTTATTTGCTATAAAACCGTCAAAATACGCTTACAAACGCCCTGCATGTTTACTGTCCACTGCCTTTAATGCGCCGTTATATGATTCCCGCTTGGATAGGCGACTCCAGGCTTGAGTACGGTTTCTAAGTTAATCAGCCGGGCTGCAAGGCCTCTACTGTATCCACTTATAGCCTTTCTTGCGCATTTACAGTCATGTTTCCACTCTAACACCGTCTCATCTGAGTTGACATCACTTTGAATGCGATTATCATCATAAATGTTGCGTCTTTGGAGATCAGAGATACTTGGCGTGCAGGTAGGTTTAGCCTTTGGACTCCCTAAAGAGTTTAAATGCTTCTCTCTCTTTCAGATTAGCCGGCTTGTTCTTGTTTTTTCCGTTTTATTAAAAGTATTAAGTATGGAAAACGTTGGAGTATTTCATGGCATGATGGTATTATTTGCACCCTGCGTACATAAGGCTCTGAAACACAAAGCTCTGGAGACAACTGAACAAAGGCAAAAAGCTGGACATGCCCCCTCATGTGAAGAAGCACTTGCTTTGTGTGCTTCTGTTGTTTCGCCAAGGCTGTCCCTCTGGTTCCTGCATGTGTTTCGATATCAAATCATTTCCATTATATCTTTTTGTGAGGTATGCATTGCAAGTACAGTGTTCAGAAATATTCATGCATTTGATTGACTCACTCTCTAGTTAACTTCAAAAGAAGTCCTGTATACATGGCTGATTGACTGTTCCTTCATCATTGCGTAGATAGATGGAGACATTAGAGATCCAAATAACACACATGATTAGATAGGTCTTTATTGGACCTCATTGGGAAAATCAGGTACAAACTATTTTTTTTTTTTGGATTGAGCTTACCCTCATAACTACTTTGTTTGGTTAATTTTATTTTTTGGATTTGTTTTGAGTAGTTAAGTTGATTTTTGTTTTAATTTAATTGTTTATTTTATTTGTTAATTTATCGTTTGACGTTTTATTTTATTATTGTAAGTTAATGTAGCTCGTTATTGAACCAAGTGGGAAATTCAGGTGCAAAATAGCAACAGTTTTAAATGTAGACAGCAAATATGCGCAAATAAACATTAATGCAGTTAAAACACAAATATAATGCCCATGTGAATGCATTAGCTGGTGCTGCTACCATGTTGTGAGTTAGAAAAACCTGTTTATGAGCAATGTCCTTACATCTTTCTGAAAACTTTAAATTGCATTTAGAGATACAACATTTGCAAATTATGTGTTGATAAATGAATCCAAAGACTTTTTTAATTATGACCTGGCATCATTCTGTACTGCTGTTTAAATGAGTGAAGAGAGGGAAAGATTCAAAGGCCTGTATCCTTTTGTAACCTTTAACTTTTTATTACATGAAACTTATTTAATATTTTTCTTTTTTTTTAATTTTAATGACGTTATACCTCTTGAGAGGTTTGGAGATCCTTTGCTCTTGCAAGGTTGATACAGATGTTAACTATGGGCTGATGATTGCTATGGACTCAGCAGATGAATTGTTTAAGACACCTTTAAACCATTGATTTTATGCTGATATTTTCTTTTCCTGTTAAAGAACATAAGTCAGACTTGGAGTTTTGGTGACTTTTAGTTCATGTCTCATTTACTCTTTGTTGACAAAATAAACCGTCTTTTTTTTCTGAAAAAGGACTGAAAAAATGATGTGTCATCCTGCACTCAAGGTTTATCCAATCATGTGCTCGCTAAGAAAGATAATGTCCATCCCCCAATATCGCCTTTGGGCTTGTTCGAGTTTTATCGTCACTGCGCAGGCTGATCGATGTATGACATCAAAGTACCGAAAGAGTATAAAGAGTCGTTTGCTCTCCAATCACTCTCGCGGTACTTTGATGTCATATGCCAATCGGTCTGTGCAGCACCGACGCATCTCCAACAAGCCTTTTTACTAGCAATAGCATGTAGCAACTCGTGCATCTCAGCTGTGATGTACACTAAAGCCTACTGGCTGTTTAAAATTATGGGTGTTTTTATTTGGTTTACAGTTTCTTCAATTTGTTTCCTGTTTCAGTAGGAAATCAACACTAAAGAAAAATGCATTCACCAAGCCACCTCATGAGGTCTTTAAACGGCTACCACAGACATTGTGTACGTATGCACTATTGGCAATGCACACAGCCTCACTGAAGGCTTGACTCAACCATGTGAGGTCTAATTGTTTACTCAAGGCAGGATACAATGAGAGCAGCCCAGGGAGGGATCCCACGTAGTTCCCGGAAAAGACAGCATCCCGTTGGCAGTATTCCTTGTCAGCTGAGTGGAAAGGATGGCAGAAGCACCACGCAGAGCAGGCGCAAGGGTCAGCACTGTGGATCCGGCAGAGCAGCGACTAACGATATGCACAACATTCAGAAAGAATACAAACACATTACTGAAACTTGGTCTGTCACCTACAACTGTGTTGCGTTTACTCTAAATTGGAGCATGGGGGCCCATGTCTTTCATGCTGTGCTAATATGTCACAAGTCAATATCATAGATAGATAGATAGATGTCCCGTTAAACTTCCCCTTTGAAAATCACATTAATGATTCCGATTTTTTTTTAAATATATTTTTCTCTTTCAAATTGAAAGTGAAAGTGACATGACATACAGCCAAGGATGGTGACCCATACTCAGAATTGGTGCTCTGCATTTAACCCATCCAAAGTGCATACACACAGCAGTGAACACACACACACACCCAGAGCAGTGGGCAGCCATTTATGCTGCGGCGCCCGGGGAGCAGTTGGGGGTTCGGTCCCTTGCTCAAGGGCACCTCAGTCGTGGTATTGCCGGCCCGAGACTCGAACCCACAACCTTAGGATTAGGAGTCAAACTTTCTAACCACTAGGCCAAAATGTGTAGAGAAAAATGTGTAAAAAAGAAAAAAAGTCTGTTTCTTTTTTGCTCTGATATCTAATGCAACCAATAAGTAAAAAGCATTGTTAGGATTGTTTTTATTGGAATTAATAAAGTGTGTTAACACTTGTTTTTATTCATTTTCATGGTGGTTCAGTTGAGAGTTGGACTCTGTATTATGAGTAAATCATATGAGCTTATTAAAATATTATTTTAGTTTTAAGCTTGGGGATTATTTTCTCCTCTGGCGTTACCAGTGTTTAATAAAATTAGAATTAAAACCTCGCTGGTTGGAGAATATTGTGTTGTAAAGGTGTAAATCTGCTGCAAAGCTTGGAAAACTTGCTGCATTGAAAGCTTTCCTGGAAATGTATCATTTTGTGACATTAGACTACATTATAGCACGCACTTATATATGTTTACTAATGTATAATTTTTCTCACAGAATGTCATCAGAGGAGAAAAGTCTAGATCCCTCTGACAAAGGACCCTCGCCATCTCATAGCAGCTCTGGGGCCACTCCCACTGGAAGTCCGGCCCCTACAGATAAGCGGCCCCGGGGCCGCCCTCGTAAGGACGTGTTATCCACAGCGACACCGCTTCAGTCTGTGCCCAGACAGAGAAAGAAGTAAGTTCAATTAAACTTCTGAATTGCTGTCATTATTGATGTAAATTGGAAGTCTAAATGTCTTCAGAAAATTAGGATTATTGGTCTTAAAAGTGAAGAATAGTATGATCTTATGAAATTCATTCTGTTGGTCAAACTCTATGTCTATACTGGAGGCATGGTAAACATAAGGCTGTCAACACCGATGGCATTAAAGCTGTGTGTCACCTCAAAATGTTCACCAACCACGAACCAGCTGGTTGCGAGATTGTGGTTAGACTTCAGAAACTTTGTGTCCCATTTTATTTTGAAATGGACGTTGATTGCTGTTCATTGGTGGGTTGTTTTTGAATTCCAAAAGAGTTTTGTTTATAATTTTATTTTTTGTTCCAACATGTTCCAACAGAAAAGTGGGTGCTATGTACCAGAATAAAGCAAAGTGGTTGGAAGAGAGGGTTTGAAAGGCAAGAAATTGCTGATGAAGTGGTTTCGGCAGCAGAGCAAGTTACTTTTAAATGAAAAAGTTGATATTTAATTTTCTTACATTTTTTTTTTTCTTTAAAAACACCAGTAATTTAATAATACTGTTTTAAATGCCATCTTCAGCAAATCTTAAAATGGATACCGATTTTTCATACTGTTGTGATGCCTAGGTTTACTTGTAGCCTTCAAAACGATTTTAGTATGTAGTATTAATTTTTAAATCATAGATTAAAAAAAAATTCACTAATCAGTATGAGACAAATTTTCAATATTCCATGGTGCATGTATATAAAAAATATTTTAGTTGTGTGCTAAAAATAATTTGGAAGCATTAGCAGTGCAGCACATCACAAATAGAAAGTGAAATAGGGTGCACTGTGGACACTTTCAATCTTCATTGATTTATGCTGAGAACATTCTAGTTTTGATGCACCGCTCATATCCAGTGTTGACATGATGCAAAAATTGGATTCATGGACTAATGATGAGCTTTCCTTCTATGCGTCAAGCTATGCGTTTGACCAGTTTATCTTCATGGGCACGTGACGGTGGAGACCTTCATAGCAGCTCTGATATGCCTCTCTGACAGGCTGACAGGCAGCTTTGAATGACGGTGTGTTCAATTAACCCCTCTGAGCCCTTAGGCTATTTACCCATAGAACATATTAGGGTTCCTCTAACGAGAAGCACCTGCTTAGAGTTTACCTGACTGGCAGCATAATCCAGGGAGGGACTTCAGGCTCACCAAAAGCCATTGGATGTACAGGAGCAGTTATTGAACGGTAATCCTGGCAGACTTCCTCTGTTTCACATCTGCGTTTGAGAAGAGTATGTGCATCTTTCTTAACTCTGATAGCCATCTAAATGGAGGGGAGGCGCTTGGCATTTTCCTGAGGGGATTAATTATATAGGAGTCTTTGAAGTGAAAAGCGCAGGTGCCTCTGCCAGCTTAGGAGCTTACTATATGAGTGTGTAAGGTGTGATGGCAGTGTCTGCAACTAGGAACGGACTAGTGCAAGGTGTTTTTCCTTAAAGGGGTCATATGATTCTGCTAAAAAGAACATTATTTTGTGTATTTGGTGTAATGCAATGTGTTTATTTGGTTTAAGTTTCAAAAAACACATTATTTTCCACATACTGTACATTATTGTTGCTCCTCTGAAATTTTACAAAGCTCATAGTTCTGAAAAGCTAGGTGTGCTCTGATTGGCCAGCTATCCAGTGTATTGTGACTGGCCGAATGCCTCAAGCATGTAACGGAAATGTTATGCCCCTTACCATACTGCCATGTCTCAACATGACAAGAAAAAACCAATAAAACCCATTACAAACGAGGCATTTGTAACATCCAGTGGGGACATAATTACTGATTATAATGACTTATACTGTGTTTTTACGCATTGTGTTGCGTATTGCGCTGCGTAAACATAAAAAAATGTCTGCATTTGTGATCTGAAAGGACAAACAAAAAGCGCTACTCTACACTGCTCAAAACTCGCTTTTGAATAGTCAGTAGCAAATTCTTTGAATATGAAAACATACTTACAGGCTATGAGTCAGAAGCACCAGACTGTCCTTGCAAAGTTGGAACTACCCCACTTTATAGAAACAGCCGTTGTGCACAGACGGCATTGTAGGCTACTCTCCCAGTAAACAGTTTCCATAAAATGTGCTGCACACTTGAATATTTGGGTTGAACTGTTCTGGAACAGTGTTGTAAATACAACTTAACCACTGATTTCTAGTTGTGTCCTCATTAGGAAGGCCAAACAAAGTAGTTTCACTTTCATGACGAAACACACAGCATCTCCACAACATGGCGGCGATGGCAGCAACAATACTACAGAGAGAATAAAAGTTATGCCTTCTTTCTTTGCGTAAACATTTGAGCGGTGTTATGCAAATCATCCCACATTGTGATGTAGACATGTGGGGGTGTGTTTAAACAAGGCATTTTAGGAGGGCCTGGACGAGACTTAATCTTTATAAAGAATATCTCTTTGGGTTTGAGACTTTAGTCTTTGCAACTTTAGGTAGCTTATCTATTCACAAACCTCTTGTAACACTACAAAGAGGAAGGAAAACTTGAAATCGCATCATATGACCCCTTTAATAGATCTCACAAAATCTATATTCTTCAAAAGAAGAACTGCCCACTACTATAAGTAGTATGCCTACTACTTACCTTTCAAATTATTAAAACTGTTAATGTGCTCTTGTACTTAATTAAAACACTTGAAATTACTACACTACAAAACAGTAGCAAAAAGTGTATATTTAGTGGTACAAAGGGACACATTTGCACATTCTTTACCCCTAAAGGGTTCATAATAGTATCATAAAATTACATATTACTACAAGTTTTGTAAAATTATTGCATAAAATAAATGGCTAAAATAAAGTATTTGTAAAGGTTTTTATTTATTTATTTATTTATTTTTAGCATTTTGCATTTTGCATATGCAACGTATAACACATTGCTTCAAAGTGTTTTTACAGAAAATCATATCCTAGTGACCTGAATGTCATAAATTCTTATTGTTACAAGAAGAAAACATGACCTTTGTGAAGTATTTATTTTAATACTTAATAGACTTTATAATGCCAAAAAAAAAAAAAAAAAATAATAATAATCTGTTTTAAATTTCCAACAAAAATTAGTCATTATGAAATTAACCATGATGCTAGGATGTTGTGTGTGGTTGCTATGCGGTTGCTAAGGTAATATGAGGCTGTTTCTTCACAGTGTTGTGGTTTCTTATTAGCCCATGACAACAGATCCAAACTCAAGTATGAGATTCCATTCAGTTTAAGTCTGGAGGTTTTTTCACCCATCTTATCTTCTGTCAACGCTTAGAAAAATAATGGCATTCCTCTCCTCAACAAGCCACATGGTTTGAGGTGTCATCCAAGTCTGTATTACAAACAGTGCAGGAAAGATTACACATTTAATATTCAGTATTATATGTTGGTTGAAATCCTTGATTGTTAATAATAGCAGTAGTACGGCTTGCCTTGGTGAGCAATAGGAATTCTTTAGTTTATTGTTTTACAGTCCCTTTTGTTGCTTGCTTTAGTCAGTTTAGTGGATCTCTAAGGGTTCAATTGAATTTAGTCGCATGTTTTTGAAGGAAACCATTGGGTCTGTTTGCATCACATTTGAAATCCATTCCATAAAACTCCACTCCAGATTTTATACTGTAATCCTGCATTGGCTCTACTTTCTGAAACAGTTTTCCCCCCTCTGTCTCTCTCTCTGTATGGTGGGATCATGGGGATAAGTTATAGGTCTCTGGGCTTGGGGGTTGGGTGCCGGGCATGCCTAAATGGGCCGTGCATTACTGTGTTCTTCTCTTTTCGTTTTGCAAACACACAGACCAGTACCTATGTGTATATATGCACAAATATACCAAACTTCAAATATGTGTACTGCATGACGATTTTTATTATTAAACCTGTGACATTTTATGCTGTGCAGAGCCAACACAGGGATTTAAAACAAACGACATCAGCATTACGTAGTGACACCTGACTGGCAGTTGCAGGTGGAGGCTAGATGACATCATAACTGTCAGGCTATGATGTTATTCTTGAATGAGACCAAGGTTTAGTACTTAAAGTCATTTAAATCAGTTATTAGAATTGTCATGATGTCTAATTCTTCAGTTTTTCTCATTGAATACTGTTTAACTCAATCCCATTATGGAAGTAAATTGGTTTGCGAATGGCATTTTTAATGTTGGCTTTAAATGAATATCATTTTAAAATAAATGCATTTAGCAGATGCTTTTATCCGAAGTGACTTACATTGCATTAGTGCGTTCAAAGCAGATTTGATCAGTTCATGCATTCCTTGGGAATCGAACCCATGGCTGTGGTGCTTTGCTGTTTGACCCATGGGAAAGCTTTTCAAATATTGTTCTGTTTGTTTGTTGACATCAATAAAGACCATTCATATGTAGGACGTTTTCATGTTTCCTCATCCAGACAGAGTTGATGTTTGGCTGTCTGGGAATCGTGATGCATATTTAATCTTCTGTCTGCTACAGAGTCATCTTGGGTTTGGGCGTTAACACAATTCATTCTGTGGTTTCTGCATCTGGTGCCTTTGTATAGCTGGGTATTTACTCTAAAGGTACATGGACCAAACAAATCGATCCTAAAGTGCATTATGAATGATTGATTGATGACATCAGTGTTTCAATGTGTGGCATAGGGGTGTGCTAAATTAGCATGTTTGTGTTATATGTGTACTAAATTATTTCCTCTGGAAATCACAAAGGAATATGTTATTGGCTACCTTGGTGCTCAGCTTACAACTGCCTTTGTCCCCTGACAAGTGTCATTTGAACCAGACACATTGAGCTCAGGCTCCAGTGGCGATAAGCTTTGTTTACTTACTCATATAGGCTCATGCAAATAGCTGGCCTTATTACAGCCAATAAATGTTTCAGCAGTGAAGCTATATGTAGCATTTTTTTAAAATATACATGTCTGTCCTCATGATAATGGGATTATTTTGATTGAATATTATATAGAAAGCATATTAAATGCAAGTCACATGTCTACTTCGATGCTTCATATAACTTTTGTGGGGAAAAAAATGTCAAAATATGAGTGAAATAATTTTCTATTGTCATTCAGTGTTTATATATTTATGTAAAAATGAAACAACATACCTGTGACCTGTACTTATTAAAATACATAGTAAACAAATGGATCATACTAAATTGTATTATATTTTAAATGATTTAAATCGTCTTGCCAACAAATAGGTAAAACCCAGTGGATTGAAGGATTGTGGCAAAGATAGATAAATATTTAAAATGACAATTAATCAGTTTTTTAGGGCTGCACTGTCATCCTATATATTATCTATTTTGGGGTGTGTGTGTGTGTGTATATATATATATATATATATATATATATATATATTCATCACTGGATATATGAAAAAAAAAAAAAGACCTTGATCAACTAACTTTAGCTGCTAATTTCAACTAGCTCCTTAAATCCAGACATGTGGTCTGTGGTTCTGAAGATTTTGCTCCATGTGTGTCTTTAACCTCTAGGGTGAAATCCCTCCGCCCCTTTGTCAGCGTTCAGCCTTGTTAACTGTCTGGTATAGGAAGTCATTTGCAGGGAGGAGTCATTTTTGGCATGGGACAGACTGCGATTTCTCTCTCCAGTGGCACTGGTAATTACCCATCCATCCCTCACACTCCCTCCTCACTCCAGCCCCAGAGAGGGGCAGGCTTCCCTTACAACTCTGCTTGCCGTACCTCCTCTGTCTTCAAACTGTGAGACTTTAATTTGAATGCCTGACAATTATCACCCTGATGAAGTGATACATAGATCAGACAAGAAGAGCCCCCCGTGGGATTCTGACAGCCATGGATCTTTACTGCGCATTTGTGGGCCGGATGTGTAGAAACGTGTTTAGAAATGGATGTCTGGCTGTATTGGATGTGTGTGTTTGTTCTCAGTTGGGGGGTCGTGACCAAGAATAGGTCGCAGGACTGTTTTATTAGTGTTGCAGACAACATGACTGTGCAATATGTGTATGTTATAGGATTGGGAATACGTTTGGATTGAGAATAAGATTTGGATTTTTTTATGGAGTGGATTTTCATCCCACTGCGAAGAAAACTGGGCAGCCAGTAGGATTTGTGCTTTTGGTCACATGCCCAGTGCATTCGTGTTGTTGTGAACAGGCCTTTAGAAGCCATGATTTACAGCCTCATGTCATTTGGTTAAGAAAAACATCCATAAGAATCAAATTTTACATCATAAAACCTTTTGATGGGGCTATAGGAAAAAGAAGAAGTATTCTGAGGTCAGATAACAGCATCATACAAAATGTGAAAAACTCCAGAGCTCTGTTAGTTCATGACCACAACGAATTAAGCAACATAACCAAAAGGAAGTGTCAAACTAATTTCACACGTATGTGTTTGAACTAGAGGTTTTTTTTGGTCAGTATAAAGTCTTTAACTTGTAACAGTTATACCTAGTTTATGGTGGACTGGAAAAGCCTAATTTCTGTAATGAAGTATCTTCAATTATCTAAATTGACTATGTATCTGTCGAACATTTATCGCAAAACTTCTAGTTAGGCTTGGGTATTGTTTGAATTTTATCGATACCAAGTCTGATTCCGATTCTTATAGATTTCGATGTGGTTAAAAGAAAGTCAAACATTCAGAATTCAAACATATTTATTTTGTGTCTCTTTTTGCAAAACATTTAATTGCTGCATAATTCCATGAACAGAAATCAGCAGGCTACATAAAAACTGGACTCAGTTAAAAGCTGTTTGTGTGCAAAAGGTTTTAGTTCTCACAATTCTGAAGAAAATATATTAAGCAAACAAAATCTCATGGAATTTATGAATAGAATGATTCAATGATTCATTTAACATGTTTCTTTACTGGATGAATCAGTGTTTTTTGAATGAATCTCTTGAATGAATGATTCAAAGACAAATACATTTTTAACAGCACATTTTCGCCACCTAAAAAAAAAGATGTGCACACAGGAATTGATAGGTGGAATCGAAATTTTAATTTTACAACACATATCCGATTCCTGTCCTTAAGTATCCAATTCTGGTATTGGATTCCCATCCCTACTCCTAGTGATAGCGATAAGAATTCCTTTCTGATCTTTTGGTGTTGTAGGTCTTTTTTCATACAGCGATCACGTTGTTCTGCACACATTGCATGTGTGTTTTAATGATCAGAATAAATAAAATCATCATAATAGGATTTAAATGATTAACCTTATTTATTTGAGTAACTAGATTATAGATGACTTTTCTTCCCTATTAGTCTGCAGTAAATTTTGTGGTAGCATACTTAAAGGGTTAGTTCACCCAAAAATGAAAATTAGACTGTATATGACTTTCTTCTTTCAGACAAATCCAGTTGGAGTTATATTAAAGGCTTACTTCACTGCAAAATGAAAATTTTGTCATTAATCACTTACCCCCATGTCGTTCCAAACACGTAAAAGCTTCATTCGTCTTCGGAACACAATTTAAGATATTTTGGATGAAAACAGGGAGGCTTGAGACTGTCCCATAGACTGCCAAATAAATAACAGTATCAAGGTCCAGGAAAGTATGAAAAGCATCGTCAGAATAGTCCATCTGTTGTGCACAGAATCAGTTCTGTATTAAGTCGAGTCTGTTTCTGTTTATTTGTAGTCACAGTAGACTATATACATCACATTTAGAAAGAATGATAATTTCTATATTTTTATAAAAGCTCCCGAAGAAAAAACATTATAATATTTTAATGACACAGGCTACGTGGAGCTAAACTCTCGAGACGAGACTTATGACAGATAAAATATGTTAATAAATAAATACACGATTGTGATAGAGAATAAGAAGATGATGTCTGATTTCTTCAAGCGGTCGTATTTACCATGTTTACTATGGTGACGTTAATGCCTAGCGTAAAATCTTTTGCATCGCTTATAAATATTTCTGCATTGTATGGTGATTATAATCCACATCGGATCAAGTTATTTCAAACACTCACTGCTGACTGAAAGTGAGTTTTGAGCTCAACATGGTGGTGTTATGCTGGTGTTATGTTAGCTTTCTGAAATGATCCATGGTGCCGACACTCTCCAGACGCGGAGAAACTCCACCTTTGTTCATAACCACTCCTCTAGCCCCAGCTGGCCCGCTTTGGCCCAAGGTTTTAGTCGGGCCAAAAAAACGGGCCATTGGCCCCGAGGAAGCACCGATGAGGCACGATCAAGCCCCGGATGTGACAGTGGAAACGCGACTGGCCCTGGCATGCACTAGTATTTTTGCAGGCATTTTTGATTTAGTCTTAGTCTTTATCTTGAGACGAAAATGCTTAATAGTCTTAGTCACATTTTAGTCATTTGAGTCTTTCATAGTTTTAGTTGATGAAAAGTCATTACGTTTTTGTCAACTTTTTGTCATTACTTTTAGTCATTAGTTTAAGCCAAACTGCAGTTACCAAAATTTATCTTGGTAGCTATTTTATATGTAGTCTTCAAGCTAAAATAATCATTAATTCTTCTCTCTATAGACCAAATCAATTAAGCTAATGAGAAATTTAAATCAAGGATTGAATTTGGAAAAACTTCAATAAATTATGATAAATCATTTTTGGGTGAACTATCCCTTTAACTGCAGTGAAAAAGGAGCAAGTTATAAAAAATATTATTGTTATATATAATTTTTTTAAAAGAAGCACAATAAGACATACGATGGAGATACGAATTAAACTCATTTTTCAGATACAGTAGGTTTACTTAACATGTATACATTTAACATCTTTTGCTGGTTGCATTAATGACAGATAGGTATTTAAGTAGGAATGCTGTCCCTTTAAGAAAGAAGGCATGCATGTAATACTGACAAACTGACAAAATACTGACAAAGTTTTCACCCACCTGTTTATGTTCACTTAATCCATAACTGACTGTATTTACGTGAGATACTCTACACGATAAACATTTGGACTGCTGTGTGTGTATTTGGGCACTGAGAACTGATTGCGTGCTGTATATGAGAACTGAAGAAGTGGAGCATGTGCAAGGCCATTGTTTCAGATCGCTAGTTCACATTTCGGTTTCCTATCCATCCACTGTGGCTGCTATACTGAGACTAGATATGCAAACGGCCCTTATCCGATTGCAGTCCAATGACAGGGACGCACATTTTGAAGGACAATAGCCTATAGGATGTATTTTGAATCTCCGGTAGTCCTCAAATAACATTATAGTCTCGTCTCATCTAGTTAACGAAGATCTGGCATAAATTTCGTTTTAGCTCGTCAACGTCTTGTCTTAGTCACAGAAAAAATGTTCGTTAATGACTATTTTTCGTCGTCGTCTTCGTTAACGAAATTAACACTGCTCATGAGAAAACCTCTTTTACAAAGTGGCCATTTAGTATGAATTAGTATGATGTGATTTGTATGGAAACATTTTTCCACCCCTAAACCTAACCGTTAAGTAGATTGTACGAATGAAATCATGCAAAATCACCCAAAAAAGTTCTGAAACCATTATGCATTGCCATGAGAGTGTGTTGGACCACCCAGATATCTTAGTCACTGTTAATGATGTGGAACCGCTATTTACAGAGGCATGAGATGTTAGTATGTTGTAGTATGTTCATACTGTCCACCAGATACTGTGCTCTGAGTACTGCTTGTTCTGAAAGACTGGAGCGTCACGAGGCACCATGACAACAGCTTCAGAATGCACTCTTTCTGAGGGCAAACTCCTGTGTCTTGCAGCCTATCGTGACAATATTTTATTGGCATCAGTAAAGTTAATGAGATTTGCATTTCTATCTGTTCTTTCTGAAAACAAAGGTGGATATTTCTTGCACGAGTCAGTGACATCATAAAATAGGGAACAATGAGCTCTTCAAATGACACGGAAAACAGTAAAAATAGTGGTAGGACTGGTTGTGCTCAAGTTCTCTTAACATCAACTCTTCCGAAAAGATTCACTGTCAATCAGACATTGAGAAATAATAATAACCTTTGTGTAGGGCTGCACGTGATTCGTGATTCGACAGAAGCTGCAATTGTCGTGCATATCTTTCAGTGAATCACGGTACTGTGATCAGCAGTAAATCTCTATCCAAAGGCTACGCAAACAGCTGTCATTATCGCGAACGATTTCTTCGATTTTATAATTGCGCAATCGCGTTTTTTTTTTTGCGTAACTTGTCAGTGAACTACGGCTCTGTGTAGTAAATGCTGCTCCATCTGAAAGCACATGATGATGATTTACTGCTGATTACAGAATCGGCTTTACTAACAAAATTTGCATGACAATCGCATTTGATTAATCGTGTAGCTTTACCTTTGTGTGTATAAACATGAGTGCTGGTCCTGCATTGGATGTCATTTTCAAAATTTTACTGCAAAGAAAACACCAGCAGGAGTCTTTGAATTGGTCCAGGCTGATTTCTGTAGCTGGTGAAGCAGATTGGCTGAGCAAGTCTTGATGCTGGTTAAAGTCAAGATAAAATGACATTTGTTCCTATTTACTTAATATATGTTCCAGGTCTTACTGTGCATAGTAGTATGGTAGCCTGTTTTCACCTTTTGAGTAAAAAAAAAAAAATAATAATAATAATAATTAAATAAATAAAAGGTACATTACTGTTCAAAAGTTTGGGGTCAATAAGATTTTTTTAAATATTTTTTTTCAGCAAAGATACATTAGAATGATCGAAAGAGACTGTGAAGACTTTGGAAACCTGTTGCCGCCAAGTAATAATAATTGAAAATTATTTAAATTAAAATTTAAAAAAGGTAATTGTGACTTTATATTTCAAAATTCAGATTTTTTCTTGCAATTGTGAGACAAAAGTCAGAATTGTGAGATGTCGCAAATACTACTTTATTTAAAAAAAAAAAAAAACAATTGCAAGAAACTAAGTAAAAAGTTACAACTGTGAGATTTAAACTCAGAATTCAAAAGTGCATGAAACAAAGTTTGAATTATGAGATAATTATGAGAAAATTCACAATTACATTTTTTTATTATGAGGTGATAATGAGCTTCAATAGAAAACATAGTTACAAATAATTATATTTCAGATAAATAAACATTTTCTTTTTAACTTTCTATTCATCAAAGAGCCCTATAAAAATTCCACAATAATATGAAGATATGAAGCAGCACAATAATTTTCAATGTTGGTAATAATGATACATGTTACTCAAGCTGCAAATTAGCATATTAAATGCTAGAAGTTTTTTTTTTTTTTTTTTTTTTTTTTTTTAACTGACGTCAAACCTTTGAACAGTACCGTACTGAGGATTTTATGGATTTTTTAAATGACATATTGTTTATTCTGAGGTGGAAATGGAAATGCTCGCTCAACGTCTCCAATCCCTCTTATTTTTCATTCCCTCCAATCACCTGTCATATATAGACAATTTTCTGCTTTTCTGGTTGGACTGTTATTTTTCTTTCAAGATGCATGTATGCAGCAAAGTTTTAAACCCATAAAAGTTAATTTCATTGTATTTAAATGTTCAGGGTTTTTAATTATTCCAAAAAGGCTAATTATTGTGTGATTACAGCTCACACAAACCACACGATGAAGCACACCATTTAAATGCTCACATATGCCGTGCACGGACCAAACCTGATCCGACTGGACGCTGCTCGTAAGAATGAGTCACCAAGAAAGTGAAACCCAGTTGAGTGTGTAATCTAGGTATGAGAGCAGGGTTGTGTATCTGCCCTCAGGTGTTCTTAGTAATTCAGGGCTTCTGAGTAAATGAGGAAATGACATCTTCATGATGCAGCAGCTTTAATGAGAGGTCTCGCACCGGTTACTTCCCCTTCAGCGCACGTATACAAATGTGCCCACACACAAACACACGGTTTTCAAAGGGCCGCCCCACCCTTGCCCCAGGGCAGCGGAAACTCGGCGACAGCTGGGACTGTATTTAACTAATTCACAATCAACCAGTCTTCCCTGAAGCGAGCGTGCTAATGAATGTCTCTTTCTCAGGAATCGGGGGCGAGGAAAAGCTCTGGTGGAGGATGAAGACAGCACAGATGGAATGGAGACCGCAGAAACAGGAAGCACACAGGAGACAGGTAACTGCAGTCCTCTTTTCCTTGCTTGCCTTCCCTCTCTTTTCTTCTCTCCTCCCCCACATATACCATGTTTAAACGTCTTTTCCCAGCGCTCTGGGTTTCCTGTGTCAGTCTTTTCTTTTCACCCGTCACATCCCCCTTCCTCAAGAGTCAGAGAGCAAGGCTGCCTCTCCTCTGAGGCAGTTCCAATGATAAACAAAATCACAATGTGGAGCCCAGAATTGATTTTCTTTCCCAGCTGCGCAGTCAATCTAACTCAAACCTCAGCCGGCCGGTGAGGAGCTTTCGAGAGGCTCGGCCGTCCACACTCCTTGAGCAGGATTGATGAGATTTTAGCCCGTCTCCACATGGCTCCGCTCTCTAGCTCTAATTGAAAGGATTTGACTCCATCCACAGCCTTTCTGTTCTGGAGTCGGCCCAGTACCTCTCAAAGCATGTGATTGAGTTTCGCGGCAGCCGCTGGAAGCTAAAGGCCGCTGAAAGCCTTTTAAAATCTCATCTTGTGCATTTTCCCCTTATTTTCTCTGTCCTTTTGCCTGCCCGCGGGTTGGGCTGTTTCTGTTGACGGTATGATGTACGTTCAGGTTCACAAGCAGATTAATTACTTGTTTTGGCTGCAGTTGTTTACACCATTTAGCTTTAGATGGGTTTGTAAATTAGTGTTATTTTGTGAAGGCATTAATATGATTGTTTTTCATTCTTACTCCTAACTCTTGTATTGGTCATCATGAACTGCCTTTGTTATTAATTTAAAAAAAAAAGTTTTTTAAAATAAACAGGCAGTGCTGTAGAAGCAGGTGTTGATCATCTTCTGCGGAGGCGGTGTTTCTCCACACTATTACATCATAAAGTGGCACATTTTTTGGCAGACAGGCTTCAATATACATTGTTTTAGATTAAAAATTCTGAAACATACAGAATGTTTTTATAGTACAAAGACCTCTTATGTGTCAAAAGATCAAGGGAATATTGGTTTCTCAGTTCATGACCCCTTTAAATGTTGTCACCTAATTTGAAAGCATTCAAATTAAACAGACATTATTAACTGCAAACATTCAAAAGTTTGGGGTTGGTAAGATTCTCAAGTGTTTTCTTCTCACTAAGGCCCCGATCACACCAAACGCGTTTTTTTAGGTCTGAAAACATGAGGCGGACCGCACTGCCTTTTTTTTTTTTGTTTATTTTGGTGACGGTGAAGGCCCGCCTCTTCATTCATTCGATTGGACAGTGGAAAAAAACGTGAATGACGTCGGGTGCTTTTACGCTCAGAGTTGCTTTTTTTTTCAACTTTTTTTCGCTCAGAGCGCTCCTCCAAAAACACAAGGCGCAGCAGGCGACTAAAACGCGAGGCGCACGGGGCACAAATAATCACTGCCAAAAGAAATCAATTTAAAAATTATTATAAAATAAGTATTAAGTATAAGTAAAGTTTAATCCTTTTTTGGGGAATTATAATTATTATGAACAATTATATCAAGAGAAAAACAACAACCTGTGAATCCTTTTTCCCCCCTGCATTTTTCTATTACTAACTTAGGCATTATGTGTTGATGTTTCCCTAGCTTTTACCAAAACGGAATACCATAGTCAGCCAAGTTTTATTGAAAGCCCATCTTGCCAGTGCTGAATTACACCTGCAAGTATCACTACTTATAGTTACTCCCCAATGCTGCAGGAACCCACAACATTTAGCATCACGAAAGCGAATTTATCATGCTTGTCTAAAACCTGAAGTAGTAATACTGTATGAATACAGTCTGTTTTTCTATTTATTTACAATATAGGCCATTTTTATAGTTGGATTAGTTGAAATAGTCAATGTAGTTTCTTCATTCGTTCTGTGGAGGTTACTCATTGTTGAATTAGTTGAAACTGTCGTATTGGTTCTTGAGTTGAGTTGTGTGTGGCTTTGATTGTGATGTAATTTTCAGTTTGGTGTCTTGAAAATGCACTGCAGTCAATAATACAAGCTGGCATCATTAAAGGTGCTGTCAGTAACCGTTGGCCTCCTGAACCCCTGAAATAACCTCTGTGTCAAGGTCACCACTGAAGTAAATGGCACCATAATTATGAAAGACCCTTCAGTACCAAGAACTACTCAAGATTTTATTTTTTAAAAAAAAAAGAAGTGCTGCTTCTTGGAGGAAGCTGTCAGCCTTTTCATTCTTTTTCTCAAGTGCTGTTCTATCTAGATTTTTACTTTTTCTAAAGAAAATGTGAGTGGTGTTTGCCTGTGCGAAATCCATTGCCTCAATGCTAGAGTGTTGCAAATGGTTGCCAGGGCATTGCTTTTCAGTTGCTAAGGTGTTCTGAGTGTTTTAGCGTGCTTCTGTTCAGTTTCTAGGGTGTCACAGTCTTTATTGTCATTACACAAAAAGTACACTGAAATCATGTGCAATTATATTCAGTGCAAAATCAATCTAACACTCTACAAACAGCTTCCTTAGGGTGTTTGCAGTGTGTTTTATAAATTTCTTGTTTAGATGCTAACAGTGTATTTAGCACATTGCTGTTTAGTTCCTAAGGTGTTCTGAGTGTTTTAGCATGTTGTTATTCAGTTTAAAGGCTTTTCTGAGTTTGTTTAGCATGTTTTTTTTCCATTTCTAGGCTGTTCTGGGTATTTGTAGTGTTGTTATTTAGACATTATAGTGTTCTTAGTGTTTTTAGCACAGTGGTTTTTAGTTGCTAAGGTGTTTTTAGCATGTTGCTGTTCATTTGCTGAACATTTCTAGGGTGTTCTGAGTGTATTCAGATGCTAACAGTGTTTTTAGCACAATGCTATTTAAGGTATTCCGAGGTCTAAGTGTGTTTAGCATATCGCTGTTCAGTTAAGGTCTTCTTCGTAGTATGTTTTTTAGTAGAGCTTCATGATAATGATTAACCTGACAATCACAATTAGTTTGATAAAAATTATATTCAAGATTATAAATAACAATTATTCTATCAAAAGGGTAAATGCAATCACATTTCATGTGTCCTTTAACCAGTCTCCACTGACTACATATACACTGACTTCATTTAAACAACTATGATAATATAAAACTCCTGGTTTTGGTTAGTGTTTTGTAATCTGTGTTCACATTAGATTTTCTAAGTGACAGTTTGTTCGCAAATAAGACAAGCCACTCAGATCGCGCAGTAAATTTGCTCAAAGATCATTAATACACACTGATAATAACATTGCCATGCCGTTTTCAACTGATTAACATTATGAAAACTTGTAAAAACTCCTAATATAACTTTAATCTTCAAACACAAAAGATCCATTATTGAAACTTGGTGAAAGTTTGATCATGGCAGATTTGGTTACACAAGCAGCACAAATGGCTTGTGAAAAGAACACACATTGACTTTAGGACACTTTCATGTAAGCAGAAGTCGCTGTGGAGAAATCGCTAAACTGCAGCACATGTATGTTTTCTTATCCTCAGCGCTCATTCGGCCAAAAGTCAGCATGCGGACAGGGTTGCCAGATTGCACAGATTAAGTAAAACACCAGACAGGAAGTGTATCCTTAAAGAAGAAAAGTATGGGAAGCCAAACTCACCAAAAGTGGGGTGAAACAGTGCGGTATTAAAAAGTTTGTGACTCGAGTCGACAGCGCAGGGAGGATGTTTGCTAGCACCACCGAACTGACAGCGTGGCATGAACTAATCTCACCGGCGCCGCTGATCAGTTACAGCAGCACAGCGCAAACCTTAAAGAAGTTCATGTTTTTCCCTGCACATACATAATGAAGATCAATATTAAGTTATTAGCTACCTGTTTTTTTGCTTATCTTTCTACTACATGTAAACAGTAGTTTTGTACTTTAAATGAATTCACATATATTATTAGGGTTGGGAATCGTTAGAAATTTTCCGGTTCAGGTTCTGCCTAACAGTTCCGGTTCCGATTCCAGTTCCATTAAAATCATTAAACAACTATTAAACTATTAAACAACTAAGGAAAAATGCACAATACTCAACTACTCAATGCTCAATACTGTTTATTACTTACTGTCAACTTAATTTAAAGGTTGGCAATGTCAAAATTCAACATATATATTACAGTATACACATTTTCCGGTTCCGATTCCATTTAAATGAACTATTGTTATGTTTTTTTACTATTTTACCTTAATTGAATGTAGTGTTGCTGGAAGGTAGTAAGTGATGTTGAGTAATGCTAGTCCATCAATCAACATGTGCTTCCAAGTTGATGTTTTTTACACTTTCAATAACATTTAGCTTTTCAAGCAGGAATAAGCTGGTTGGTCAAATAGTCCCTTGAGGGCTAAGACACTAGGGCTGTGCGATTAATTGAAATCGTCATAAAATCACAATTTGATTTCTAAATCACTGTATAGCACGATTTTCCGTGGCCCCGACCTCCTGCAGTATGCTATCCAATCCAATCAGAATGCAGCGTGCCTAAATGGAGCGCGAGAACAGAACAGACTGGGCATATGCCTAACTCCAGGTTCACACACTGTCTGTGATGCGTATTTTTTCAGAACCCATGTTAACGGATCAGAGCGTTCACACTGCACACGGAAAAAGATGCGAAAGATGTGAACAGAAAAAGTTAGAAATAGAAAGGTGCAAAAATAATTAATATCTAGCACATGAGCATAGAGAGAGTTGTGAGTGCACAGGACACAGTTTGAGCGAGAGGAGATACGTTTTAAGTGCGCGCACTCTCTCCGGGCGAGAGCAGCGTGTATCTGAGCATGCGCATCTGGTTTTGTGACAGAGCAAAGGAAATCTGCGTGTGAGCAGAGAGATTCGCGCTTGCGCATTATTTTTATGTGCTTTTGCGTTACAATAATGCGCTCTCGCTGCTGCTTCTGCACTGCATACACATACTGTATACACACTGCAGACGGAGTACGTGTGAACCTGTATATTGTATAACAAATATATTTCAACACCTGAGGTACCGCTACAATGAGCTCTATGACCATTGCATGGCAAAAAAGAAAAAAAAATCCCTGGACATTTTTGTTTGTTTGTTTGTTTTTTTGCCATATTTCTAGACATTTTGTAACACCTTTACTTAGTGAATATTTTGGCTTATGTCTGTTCTAGAGACATGTTACAACTTTCTGATAAAGCTCTACATGGTTTTCTTTTGGAAATAAGTTTCAAATTCATACTGAATGCATTTATGACTGTAAAGCATGTCTGTGTGTGTCAAAATCATGATTAAAATCGAAATCGCAAAATTGATCAAAGAAATCACGATAGGTTTTTTTGTCCATATCGCAAGAAGTTTTCAAGAAGTTGAAGTTATGCGGGGTTGGTTGTTTCAGCAGGACAATGACCTAAAGCATTGCTCCAAATCTACCAAGGAATTCATGCACAGGCACCGATGTTCTAGAATAGCCATCGCAGTCCCCAGCCTTGAATATCATCAAACATATATGTATTGACTTGAAGCAGGCTGTCCACACTTGGCAGCCATCAAACCGGCAGACATTTTGCAAGGAAGAATAGTCAGAATAACTGCAGTCAGAATTCAGGGACTTATCAGTTGCTATAAGAAGCGTCCACAGTCTGTTATTTCAGCAAAAGGTGGCTCTATTAAATACTGATTTGATTATTCCATTGCGGTGACCAAATTTTTGCACCGGTCTGTTTTTGTTGATTCAATAAATGTTATTTCAGAATTTAAATTTTAATGTATCCAAAAGGTATAAATTATATCCAAATGAAGTTGCAGCTTCGAAAGCCTAGCAGGTTATAAATTGAAATTATGATAATTATCAGGGGTGCCCAAACTTTTGCATAAAACTGTAATTCATCTAAGAACCGCTCTGTATGAAAGTTATACAGAATGCACGGACAGGTCAGTTGTTTAAACCAGTCATTAAATTGAATCGGTTCAAAGGAATCATTAGTTCGCGAATCAGACGTGTACGGCACACATTGTGTAATTATCTCGGCAGTTTAGGATATCGCACAAGATTTGACAACACAGAAAACATTTCATCACTGGATAGTTTTTTTTTTGTTTTTATTGACACCATGGTGTCAATTGATTTTGATTCATATGCGCGAGGGAGAGAGAGCAAGACAGCTCTCGTGTTGTTTGAAGACGGTGAAGGTGAGCGCGCGCCGGGGCTCTCTCTCTCTCGCTCTCTCTCTCTCTGCCCGTTTTTATATGCGCCCTGTTAAACTGACAGGACTTAAAAACACATGCAAATGATAAACTTTCACTCTATGATGGTTAAGCTGTGCAATTAATCCGCGAATCACATTCGTCAAGGGCCGGGGAGCAGCTGGCCTGTACGTTTAATGAATAACGGATCAACTACGACAGCCTACATCGCACATCCTGCGATGTGACTATCGTGGATTCGTACATCACGATATCGATGCTTAAACGACACATCATGCAGCCCTAACATATAGTAAGAAACACAATAAGAAAGCTGGATGAACACATTTAGTTTGTAGATACTGCACTTTGGTTTTGCAATAGTGTTTTAGTTGTGTAAGGTCATCCAAAGGCAGATTGCAGTATCTGCATTTTGGTGGTCAAAGGTCACATCAGTGGTCATGATTTTTATCTATAAACAATTTCATCCTAAAAAGGCTTCAAATTAATGCATTCCACTAATCTACACAACAACATGTTTGAATGGCTGATGTAAAAACGTTAAAGGCATTTTTCTCAGTTTCAGTGTTTGCATAGTTACTGCACTTTGCCTTTGTAGGACAGTTTAGTCCTCATGAGGAGCACAGCCAGGTTCTAGTATATTTATTTTTATTTTGTACTGGATTATTATTGTTGTTGTCGTCAAGTTCTACATTCAGCACAATATTGCCTATTTTAAATTTGAACTATTATTAAATAGTGTGTATATATATATATATATATATATATATATATATATATATATATATATATATATATATATATATATATATATACACACATACACATATATGGGATTTGTTTAGTCTCTAGTAAAGACCAGGGAATGTCCAAGGTAATGTTTTTTTAACTTTAACATTGCAATTTTAAATAATGGCTACGTAAGGTTTGTAAGTCTTTTTTCTACACTCCAAATTAAATAAATCAAATTTAATTAATTTAAAAACTCTTTAAAAATGGGGGTCAGTGTATGTAAATTCAGTATAATGTATTTTGAATTTTGCACTGCATTGTGTTTTAGGGTTATCGGAAAACACATGAAAATTAACCATTATTTTATTACACAAACCATTTAACCATAGTAGTTAAACTATGGGTTAAACAAATGACAATCAATCCGTCAAAATCAATCCATGGTTACTGCACTTTTACTAGAGTAAAACCATTGTTAAATTCTGTATTTCCATAAGGGAAAATTAATGGATAGCTTAATGTTTTGGCAGAAAAGTATCAGTACATTTTACCCCTTTTTTTTCTTTTTTTTTTTCCCTCATTATTATCATATGCTGCAGTTACACAAATATCCTTAAATGTAAAATTTACTTAAAATATGCCTTGATGAATGAAACCATAAAATATTTTAATTCTAAGATGACAATGTAAGTTTCTGCTTTGAACATATGTCTACTAAATATATACGTGCTTCAAAGTAGCAAACCCTATTGTTTATATGTAGTAATATGAAAGGATAATAAGCAAAAACATGTAGCTAATAACTTAATACTGATCTTCAGTACGTTACGTTCAGGGAAAAACATGAATTTCTTTAATGTTCGTGCTGCGCACGCTGGTGAAATTAGTTCGTCACTCGGTCTATTGTGCCGCGCCAATGACAGATCAGCTCTTAAATACCACACTGTTTGTCCCACTTTTAGTGTTTTTGGCTTACCATAGAAAAGCTCTGTTTTGGGGACTTAATCTCTTCACATCTGGCAAACACAAGCATGAACGCTGGTGAACACTTGTTAGCAATGCAAGATAATAATGTTATAATCAGCAATAATGAATTAAATAAGGTTGGAGACCCCTGGTTTAAGGTATTCTGAGCTCTAAGTATATTTAGCATAACATATAGCTATTCAGATGCTAAGGTATTTGTGGTTGTATGTTTTTTTTTTTTTTCGTTGCTAAGGTATTTCGATTGTTTTACCATGTAGATTTTCTGAGTGTTTTTCTGCATTTCTTACCACCTCTAAGTTGCTCTGAGTGTTTGTAGAAAATTGCTACTTTTTTAACATATTGCTGTTTAGTTTCTATGGCGCTGTTATTCAGTTTATAGGCTATACTGAGTGTGTTTACCTCATTCTGGGCTGTGCGATATTGAAGAAAATGTGATATGCGATACCTTGTTGCTTTAAGTGTGTGAAATCAGTTTCAATAATATTTAAAACTGTTTAAAAATTTAAAAATTATATAACCAATGTATTTGTTTCATATTCTTTCTTGGAAAAGAAAGCATCACTACAACTTTTGTGACCAGCAGTGTTTTAGCATTACATAAAAATGTCACAAATCTAAAAAACAAACAAAACAAAGACAGATAAAAATAATAAACAGTGCTTTAACTTTCAGACAGGCTTACATTACATATATTTAACAGTAGCTTTCAAGTAAGAAACAATACAGAAACTGAATAATCAAATGTAAAACTAAAACACTGCATAGTCTTCACATGAATTAATATACATTGATTCATAATAAAGCTACAAGGAGCTGTTTTCTGCAACTTATTGCACTTAACTATTTTTAACGTCAAGCTATTCACGCAAGTAACAGTTGCGTGCCAAGTCTATTTTCTGCTGTATGCATCGACCTAAAACATAACTTTTTGCAGCATTTAGAAGTAGCCTATTATTAAAATAATAATTCAGATATCACATACTATTGTGATGTGCATATTTTACAGTCTCTTTCATCTATGGGATTTTTCTCCCGTTTTATCATCCAGCTAGTGGAAATAATTGATTGCTTAGAAAAATAGTGGCACATCTCTCCAACAACCTGCACAATTTGAGAAATCGTCAACTGTCTTTGGTGCAAATGTTATTGGATGACTTGTTGAAAGTGCATACAGTACGTTTTGCTCAAATCTCTAACCATAAGTATAAGCATTGCTAATAATGATGCTTTCCTTACAGTAACTAGTTTTCTTTGATGAGGTGAATACAGGAGGTGGTTGACTGCAGCTGTGGTTTCGATGCGGCCTATTTTAGACCACAACTAGATCTCGCCTCACTAGGAGCTCTTAGTCACAGGTGACTCACACCTCTAATTGTCCACATTGTGTACGTTCCGAGGTGACAGTTTTCCCAATTTCTCTCTTATTAGCACACAGCACATGTGCTCTGCATATTTCCCCATAAATCATAAAGGTCACTTGTTTGCGTTCGAAACAGCGAAATCAACGATCCTGGGTCTTTCTACACTTTTGTTTTGCAGGCTGCTCTTGACATTGTATTTATATTAAACCCACTTTATATTAAATGTACAAACGTTTCAATTATTCTTTTGATACAGTGCACTTATTGTGTACATACATGTTTTTACACTGTACTAATTTTAAAAATACCTGCATATGTAATTAATTTATGTAGTTACAAATTTCACCCTGACCATTAATCAACCCTGAAAGGGATAGTTCACTCAAAAATGAAAATTAAATCATCATTTACTCACCCTTGTGTTCTTCTAATGCCTGTTGCCTTTCTTTCTTTTTCGGACCACCAAACCTGACCCTAACTTTAACCATGTCGGACCTTAATAGCAGCAAAAGTGCTTTGCAATTCAACGTGAACACAATAAGTACACTATACCTATTTCTTTTATTTTCCTTAATGTAGATATAATAGACCACATGTGTTTAAATGACACTAATCACTAATCATCTTTAAATAGGTGAATACAGCAGGTCAAACATTCATGGATTTAAGGTTTAATCTTATCAGTTTTGTTGAAAATGTCTGTATCGGTGCAGCTGTAATGAACATGGATGTATCTCTCCTTCTGTGTCTCTCGTCAGTCACTAAAGGGGAGCAGGAGGAGACGGCGGGCGCCTCTGCCGTGGCAGTTTCTGCAGAGGGGGAGGAAGAGGAGCAGTTGTCATCCCCTCTTCCTGCGAGCCCTGAGACGGGGGCGGCACAAACATCATCAGCCTCTGGAGAAGCTAAAAGCAGGTCAGAGCAGCATCCTCTCGCCAGGCTGAGTCACCGCCGGCGTGGGAAGCATGCGCATGCGGACGTGTGTGTGTGTGTGTGTCAGTGTGAACACTTCGTGTTTTAAGCCTTTTTGGCTGTATTGCGCCTTCCTACCAAAATCTCAAAATGGAAGGTCAAACGATCAATGCCTGTTGGCACAAATATGTGCCGAAGTATGTGCGCATGTATTGCTGTTGGCTGCCGTTCTGTCTTAACATGGGGGATGGGCACTTGTTCAGTTTACTAAAAGAGCATTCTGGGTAAAGATGACTGCAGTGCAGGAACCCACTAAGAAGTGCTAATGTGGCGCAGCCCTCCGGCTCAGAGAGTTCACGGTGTTTCTCAGAGATCAGTAAGGTGCTACGTGAGGCCAGGTGCCGTATGCATCCTGTATGCAGATTCCCCAAATGTGCTGTATAGGTACAGTATTGTATCCCACAATGCAATATGTTTAATTTGACCTTACATTTAAAGTGTGACGCATGCTATAAGTAGTATACACTGCATTCAGTAAGTATACAAACAGTGGTATGTTGACCACAATTTTTTGCATAATAAATGAAACCGAAAGCATTGTGTACAATAAATATTTCAAACAGAAGTATGCTACGTTGTGTTTGCATCAGGGTTATTATAGTTAACTAAAAAAAAAATACCATTTACGCTGCGTGAAATAAAATAAACTTTCTAAGTGAAATAAATTAAAATAAAAAAACTTAAATGTACGTATTTTATTAATTTAAACTTTTTTAAAACTGAAATAAAAATTAGACACATTAAAAAACTAATACAAATATCAAAAACACCTAAAAAAAAACTAAAATAAAATCAAAATTAAATGAAAAAAAAGCATTCAAAATATTAATTAAATCTATAATTGTATCTCAATGATAGATAAAATAACGGTTCACATGACCTCACAATGCATGTGTCAAGCTTTTTATGGTCATAGCACAGGTGCAATTACAAATTTGTAAAATGTAACTACAGTTTGAAACATTTGTAGTGCGCAATTGCACGCCACAAAATGGCATTATGCAGTATGGAGTATATACTGCACTGTATATAGCAGTACATAGCCTTTATTGCTAGTTTGAAATCTTTTTCTTGGGTTTGTCTCTGGGATTGTAGGCATGTTCATGCACCGTGTCTGTTTGTTTATGCTCTCAGCTGAATGGACCTCAATGTTGACGTTACACTACAAATTTAAGGTTCTCCAGCCACACATGCACAAACACACATAAACACACAAACCCCTGTCCAAACAGTCAGCTCACCACGGCCGCGGCTCTCCAAGACTCCAGTCCATGAAAGGCTGTTAACAGACTGAACGTTTACAGGCTCTTTGGGATGGACTGCACTGCCCAATGATGTGGAGACCCGTTTTATATCTGATCAAGATTTACTGTTTTCCTCCTTAAGCTTAACAGC
This sequence comes from Cyprinus carpio, assembly GCF_018340385.1. Lineage (NCBI taxonomy): Eukaryota > Metazoa > Chordata > Actinopteri > Cypriniformes > Cyprinidae > Cyprinus > Cyprinus carpio. The sequence goes on from NC_056598.1 coordinate 10,089,685, forward strand.
CTCACTGATAACTATTGGAGGATTCGCTGCAGTGGTCAAATCTTATTTTTTGCAACTGCATTAAATGATAGAAGATTTGACGTAGCATCATTTCAACACAAATTAATGTTTGTCTAGTCTGTAGTGAATGATAACTAAAATTGTTTTCAAATTAAGGGAGTTTTCTGTCTCTCATGAAGATCTGACGGTTGCATTAGAGAATTTTTTGTCTCTCATGATGATCTTATTGTTTTATTTAAAGTTTTGATCTGTTGTGTCTAAATGTTTGTAGCTATATTTAAACAAGTTAGCGTGAAGCCGTCTCCTCACTCTTGTTCCAGTGAGGAGTTCTAGTTTAATTGTTGAAAATTTTCCCATTTTCAGGGGGTGTGAAAATAAAAGACACAGCATGTGTGAATTCTAACACTCCCACATATTTATTAGTAGAATAAACTTTCTTGCTTTCATCTCCTTTGAGTGTAGCGTTTGGAGATTTACACTCAGGTAGTTTTTTGTTTTGCTCTCTTGCAGTGGATTTCGTTCAATTCAAATATATGGTACAAATGTAAAGATTCCAGTTAATTGATATCATCAATATCCTTCCTTAAATGTGCTTTTAGAAAGCCGCAGGTTATAAAATGTTTGTGTTTATGCATGTCTTAAAGAAGTAATCGTTATAAAATTGGCTTGCATAGTTTCAAATGATTTAAAGGAACATTTACACACCCTCATGTCATTCCAAGACTTTCATTCTTTGTTGAAATACAGTAAAACCCAAAAATTATTGCATGAATTCCAAATAGCCTTTTTTGCGCCTTGAAGGGCACTTAGGGAAGGAGATGTCATTTGAGGAGCGTTCCAAATTAAAAGAGAACAAGTGAATCCCTTCAGGAAGGCCCTTCCAGAAGTCCATGTACAGAATGTAATTACAAAATGCATATTTATTTGCAACAACTATAATAACAGTAATAGGAGATTTATGTTGTAAGAACAGCTAATGGGGTGATGGATGCTGCGATGCTTTGTCCTGGTAACTTTCCAAGAGAAGGTAATGAGTAAATTATGTTTCACTGCTCTCTTTGCTAAGTGTGTTCTTATGGGTTTGGAATGACATGAAGGTGAGTAATTAATGACAGAATTTGTGTTCCGTATAAATTTGTTTTACCTGAATGGGCTTTGTTTGTGTGAATAACATTAAAAATGGTTGTCTGTGGGAAAAAAACAAGACCCCTAATATATTATTTTATTAATTAAATTAAATAATTAAATGAAATCAAATTTTCATTTTATCCTTGGAGGAAAAAAACTAGATTTTCAAAATTTGGTCTGTAACCGTCAGCAGTAGAGCATTGATCATATTGTGTGAATTTGGCATGCTGGGAGATTCAGATTGGTCAGAAGCCCCACCCTGACCACTCCTACCTTAGTTATAGTTCCCACCCCCATTTTCCATAACAAGCTTGTGGTCTTTTCTAATGAAAGTCTGTGGAGCATCTGTGCATTTGGATATTTTTTTAATCTGAATTTTATGGAAATCAACCATAATGTGGTCGGATATGATCCATAATATGATTTTTTTGTGGTTTTTTTTTATTGTTGTTATATTTTATCTTTAAATGTTTAGAAATGCTTAGTGTGATTAAACAATGTGTCAGGCCTCATTCCAAAATGAACATGCAAAAGAGTAAAAATAGGTATTATTTTATTGCAATTGTTGCAGTTTTGCATCAGTAGATCTCTGAGGGTTAAAGGAACGTTCAGCATTCAACCAAAACATTCCTTTAAACTCGTTAGAGAACTGTAATATATGCCATCTTGTTTCATTGGCTAACTGCGTTCCTCTGGTCTCCTCGCAGCGAACAGCTCTGTGCCTTCTGTTACTGTGCTGGTCGAAGCCTGTTGGGTCAGGGGGATCTGAAGCCATTTAGGGTCACGCCCGGATATGACCCTCCACTCCCACAATCTTCCGCAGAGGAGGGCCACGACCGTGACGACAAGAGTGGGGCTGCCAGCCAATCAGGGAGGCACAGGGGCCCAGAGAGGTAAGCTGATTGGCTGAGGCGAGCGGGACTGTTGTATGATATCAGCTGTGATGTAGCGTAATGTTTAAATGAGCTCAGCTAAAAACTGTTTTTTCTTCTCCGCTGGCCCCTGTGAAATAGATCGGATGCTATTGGCCGTTGTTGGACAGAGGAAAGTGTTACGCGAGTGTCTATGTGCGTTTGCGCTCTCTGTGACGGTGTTTGTAAGGGCTCTTCTGAACGGTAGGCCTGTTCCAGGCAGCGGGGCGCTGATATCTGACGTCACTGGTTGAATCATCCTCATCTGGATGAAATTTCAGGCAGAGACTGTTTGAATACGGATCATTCCAGTTAAAAATTGCACTCAGTGCTCTAGTATTTGTGTGTTTTTGCTTAATGTCCTGGAGACAGGCTCGTGTGAAGCAAACACAGGATTTGTCCCAAAGTGACCCTCTGCGTCGTCTCAGCAAATGGCAAAGCTTATTTGTCCCACATACTTGAATTTAAAGCAGCGGTTCACTGTCTCCTAAAGCTATGATATGGTTATAGTACGCCTCTGTTAGTATTAGTAGTATACAGTTGGTAGGATTTTAAAATGTTTTTAAAGAAGTCTCATGTTAGCTGTGGCTGCATTTATTTGAGCAAAAATACAGTAAAACATTTTTTTTTTACCCTGTTTTTTTTTTTTTTTATAAATAAAAAGGTCAAAATAGCAACATTTATTTTAAATAGAAATTATTTAATTAATTAAATTATTTTAAATAGTTATAATCATTTAAAATAAATCTTTATTGTCACGTTAATTTAATGCATGAAATAATCTAGCCTGTATTTTGTATGTTTGTTTAATCAGTAAACCAATGCCATGTTTGAGCTGCATTTAATGGCGTAGTGCTACAGCGATATCGCTTACGCGTTAAATAATGTGGCATTATGGGGATCCTGAGGCCTGCTCTTCATTCACAAAGGTGTGAACACACACATGGCTGTTGACTGTTTGCTTTTCATATGTGGCTCTCTGCGAGCGTTCTCCCCGAGCTGATCATTACCCTGCAGCTATTGAGAGTCACAGAGCGAGATGTGAGACGCCAGCCTCAGCGTGTGCTCAGCCCAACAAAGGGCCCTCTCCCTGCTCTCTCGCACAGCTGCCTAATTTGTCTTGGCTCTTTGGAGCCAATCAGCCATCTCCCAGGGGCCCGTGTGACGTAATGTGCTGCCAGTCTGATGTTGGCAGTTGGCCAGCCCTGCTGAGCTTTGTCATCTGTGGGCCGCACCATCGAGCAGCAGGTCTGAATGTGGAGTAGTGAGACACGACGGTGGAAAAAGGCAGTTTTAAGGGAATTTCTGGATTGGTCCATTTGCAGCAGCATGATAGAAAATGAACATAGATTTATGATATTGGTTGGAAAATATTGCATTTTATGTAATTGTCAAGAACCAAAATTGAGCCTATTTTTTAAAGGGCTTTTTTTAAAGACATTCCTTTTGACAATTAACTGCATTTTTGTCCCCAGTTGTCCCTGTACTTTCTTTTGGGAAGTAGTCATTATAATTATTAACCTTATGATAAATAGTTTGTCCCAAAATCGAAAAAAATTCCTTAAAAAAAAAAAAATTAAACCTAAATTAAATCTTTTTTATTATTTACATTTTTTATTATTTTTATGACAATTAGCTTTTCCTTTGTCTCCTACTCTTTCTTATGGGAAATAATCAATACAGTCATTAACCTTGTGTTAAATTATATAAATACATATATAATTGTAAGATTTTTTTTTTCATTATGTGTAGTTTACCACCTTTTTTCCCTTAGATGTTTGTATGTTTCTTAATTATTTTGGGGAAATATTTATTATTAACTTTATTAACTAGTATTTTAAGACTTTCACACACAATTGATACCATATCAATGATTGGTCACTGTTTTTTTCTTTATCAGTATCAGCCCATATTAAATATTGAATTGCTAACGCCTTATTTTTACGTAAAGATAGCTTTTTCTGTCATCTAACACTCACTTAAAGTTAATCTTTAAAACAATTTAAAAAGCAAATTGAATATCTCAAAATGAACATCCATTTTTCATACATTATAATAATGTAAAGGTTAAATTCATTTGTAGCTTTTACAAAGACGTGAATTTCAGCGTGCGATTGCGGGGATTGTGCATAATTCTACTGATTCCCGCAGTTTCCGTGCTTGTATCGCGGGAATTTCCCTCAAATATTTCAACATGAAAGACACTTGCAACAGATGACTGAATGTATCTTTTGCACGTGCTTTTGAATCTTACAATTTTAAACATTCAAGTGCTGAGTGAGCCGCCTCACACCCAAAGCATGCGCACATAGAGACGCAAATGACAGCACGCACCTTTGCGTATAAATGGCCAAATACATACAAAAATGTCAGTGCCTGTCTTGATGAGTAAACAGTCACTTTATGCTAAACATTGTCAGTATACAGGCTATTAAGTTAATGTAAACAGAAACAAAACTTATGTGTATCAGTTAGATCCGTGCATGAGGTCTTAAAGAGACAGCAACCTAAATAAACCTGCTGCTGTCTGTCATTAATGTTCATTTATACAGTTATAAAGTTAAATAGATGATTCTGTTTCTGTGGTATTTCTGTACCTGAATATTACTGTTAAACCTACCTGAAAAACTTTGAAAAGCAAAGTTAATTTTAGTTGTATCTTGTTATTGTATTTGTTTGTGCCATTGCTTGTCATTAATCTATTATTTTATTACTGACTCTTTACCTGTCTTTTTTAGTTAAAATAGTAAAGTAAAATAAAGTATCTTCCTCACAATATAAATATGAATCAATGACATTATAAATTGTAAAACACAAATACACTGGGTGATGAAACATTTAGTTTGATGATTGTAGTTTAAAAATATGTCTAAAAAAATACCCTAACTCCCCTCTCAAATTAAAAAATCCCCCAATAAGAGCCACCTAAAGGGGGAATCCCCCCCACCCCCATTTTAGAAAACGAAATTCAGGCCCTGAAGATATTAAAAAAGTTTTTAGCATGTAATTTTTTATTTATTTAGAGAAAATAGAATTGTCAAACAATTCATTTATTAACCATAACATAATTATTGACATATTGGTATTGTTAGTGCACCCTACATTCATTGTGGTACAAAGAAAAAGAAGCAGGCCGCATGAAGCACCTTTACACATTTCCAGTACTGCATGGTAGTTAAATACTGTCATCAGCTGAAACATGTTTGTTTGTGTTGGGTTCCGTGATTGAGTTGTTGGATAGTGTACATCATTTAATTGCTTTCTTAGGTTATGCAAAATAGCATGAAACCCCCTTTTTTTATCAGTATGAGTGCTACTTGGTAAAATAATCTGGCATGTTGTTCTCAGAAATTAAATTTATCATCATCTTCCATCTATTGTCGTGGGATTACTCAGAAGCAGTCAGTCAGAAGCACACGCTGCCTTTGAAATCACCGCTCACCCCTCTTATATGTCATCCGTCCCAGCAGGTGGATAGAGGAGGGGTGTAATGAGATGCGCTGCTGTGATGGATGCATTTTTGTCCCATGATGTATTTACGATGAGTCATTTCTGTGGAAGTGGTTAATCAATCAGCACCATCCCACACAACCCCCCCACCCCCACCTAAATTAAAACGGCTGTGAGTCAAACTCCTCCAGTGCCTGAATGTCAAAAATAAATGAACACTCTCCTGGTGCCGGTGGCTCATGATAGAGGGCCAGCAGTTAGACAGCATGTACACATTCATCTCACTCTTCTCAGTCTGTATGTGCTCTATAGAAATTAGGGCTGGGAAACCTTTTAATTGAATTAAGTACATTATATGAATTTATAAATTAAGATTTAATCAACTGCACTTTCGTATATCATTATAATTAGTGAAAAAGCCTAAATGTAAATGAATTTATAGACATGCACAATTTAAAGATAATTTACAGATGAATAATCATTTAATAGGCATTACAAAAAATAATAATTAACATTTATTTGCATGTTACATAAAATAAAAATGTATACACAGTGTTTTATTTAATTTTTTTTTTAATTTAATTGAATTGGTCAATTTTTAAAGTCACCTAAGAAACATGCCAAGAGGATATTAAGCTCTTGGAGAATTGAAAAGGATCAATTAGGAATACTAATATAATAAATTATTTTATATAAAGTAAATTTGGATCTGTTCTATTTTAGATACTATTATAGGTTATTTACATAGAATTTGTAATATTTGTATATGAATTAATTAAAGCTGATGCAGAGAGCAATGACCAATTTCAGTGTTTTCTGCTCCTTATTCCATTATTAGTGCCAGAAATTTAAAGGAAAAGCAGCCAGAGACCATTTGTTTAGGGATTAATTGGATTTGGATGCAGTTGGGTGATCTAATTTGATATTTGGCAGACTGACGTTGTGGCATATTTTGTGAATAATCTGGTGCCAGACCATTGAAAGGTTCTACATTCAAAGGAAACATATTTTGGAAAATCACATCTCTGATGTTGTGTTACTTGTTTTATGTGGCAGTGTGGTCGCACTATTATTATTATTACAGAAACAGTACATTATTGCTTTTGATATAATAGTTAATCTTTTCATTAAATTAAATATAAATAACATCTTTGGTTTGTTAATTTTGACATCCTCTCCTAATAACATGTCATAAACAGGCATTACATAAAGCACAAACCGAGTTTTTGTCCAAACTACTGTAGTTACGACCGTGAAAGGCACAGAGAAATAAAACACTGATGCCTTATTGGTTTCTATTTTAGACACATCATGCTGAGTAGCTCCGCCCACAGCAAAATTTAAATCGACGTACCTGTATATTAAAAGGGTCATTTGCACAAAAAATATATATATATACACACAATTACATGGGAAACAGTATTAACACCCCCTCATTATTGCATGTGAGCAAGTGTTTTGAAAACATTATTCATATAAAACCCATCATCTAAAGACAAATCATTATGAAATTGTTCTTTGTGATGTAGCTGCTCTCAGATACAGTACAGTTGGCTGCTATATCTTTCAACAAAAGTTTCTTCGCAAACTCTCCATTACACTTTGCCTCATTTACCAAACAATCTGTCATAAAAGACTGTCATAAAATGCAGTACAGATGCTAACATGCTGTTTAAAACGGATGTTGCTTCACTCTTCCATTTGTCCTGTTGTCGGGAGTAGCTCAAGTGCATGAAATACATCAGAAATTGTATATTGTGTCAGTGATAATAATGGTTTCGACGTGAAGCGACGCAGTGCTCGTGTCTGGTGTAAACGGGTTTCAACCTGTTAAAGGGAACATTAGATGATCATTTTCCACAAGTTGGTATGATTCTTTAGGCTCTCCATGAAATATCTGCAAAATACTTAGGTTAAAAAAAAACAGCACACAACTGGCTGAAGGTGGGAATATGTTAACACGGGACAATCCATCAGCGGTCGTGGGCGGGGACTGAGCAGTATGATGTCATACTGTTCAGAAATAAATGAGACTGTTTAGGTTTTTTGGGGATTAATGCAATGCAAGTGGGCGGAGCCTATGCTGTGATGATGTATAACTGTTTGTTGATATTTATGTCTTGCTCTGGAGGCAGTCATATGCAAATGTGTTTGCCGATATGACAGCACAGATCCCACAACATCCAAACAAGGATCATTTTGGGAGCTTATTTACATAAACGCTTTTTTTATACTGCCAAAAGATCAAAAAAATTGATTTCTTATGTTATGACCCCTTTAAAGGTCACTAAATGGTAATGCAAAAACAATGACTGTTTTAATAGGGAGCTGATTAGTCAACTAAATGGAACTGCAGCTGCTAGTTGACATTGGAAATAATAGTCAACTAGTCGAAATGTAGTAATTATAATTTTTTTTTAAAGATTTTTTATTTTTTTGCATTTTTGCCTTTATTATGATAGGACAGATCAGAGCAGACAGGAAGTGAAGTGGGAGAGAGATAGGGGTGGGATCAGGAAAGGTCCTCTAGTCGGGATTTGAACTCGGGACGACTGTAGCGCAGCGGCACTGTATGTCGGTGTGCTGCCCACAAGCCTATCAATGCTGACTGTCATTCTAATGTTTTTATGCGGTAAAACAAAATTATTTAAAGTTCAGACATTGCATTCAAGAGTTTTCTTAGTGTCACTTGCCGAGGGCACAGGGAAATATCCCTTTGTAAGATGAGCAAGGAGTGGGATTGTATTTACCGGTTTAGAGGGGGACCATTATGAATGAACGGGAACTGACTTACCTCAGAAAGGGTTCATTCACACTTTTTTCTCATGTTATCTTCATATAATGCCTAATAAAATAGTGCTGCTTTGTTTAATGGGGTTACCATGGTAACTGCTATATTTCTGCTTGTCCAAAAGCACCACCTACTGTCAGATAGTGTTTTTTCAATTTTCAATTTTTATTCATCCCGTCTGCTGTTTTTGTTACCACCAATGTTGTAATTTTTAACCGTTTGATGGGAAATAAAATCAATTTGGATTATAAACTATATCTAAGGATAATAATATATCTAGGTTTATTTGACCCCTTTCCACCACTGGTCAGTCAAACAGATAATCTTGGTTAGGATATGGTGTAAAACTAATCTGATGATCTCTAATCAGGCTGTCTCTGTCCTGCAGTGTCGGGGCCGAGGAAGGAGGAAGCAGATTCTTGGACGAGCTTCGCCGCGTCGGTCTGCCGGACGGCATTGATGTCCGAACACTCTTTGATGAGTCGGGTAAAAACTTGTTGCAAACTTTACTGAGGCACAGGCAGAGAAAAGCCAACTATAGAAAAGATGTTGCCTAGAATGTAATTTAGACTGTTTCTTGTAAGTAATAACAGAAAAACAGATATTATATAAGAAAGTGCAATTTCTGTAAAGAAACCACTTTTATATCATATCAAGCTGCTGAAATTCATTTTAATATGTTCAAATGACTTTTTCCACTGATTGTACAAGGGATGATTTAAAGAAGTTAAAAGCACAGCCTGAAACTAGACAGTGTAGTCAGACACATCACACTTACTTGAGGTGAGGAACTGAAATTGTTAGTCCAGTAAAATGAACTTGAATGGCTGTTCTGCCAATAACAGTTGAAAAGAATGATGACTTTTCCTGTAAAGATCCCATGCAGTCTTCTGATCCCTTTCCCCTTCCTTGTGTTTGCAGGTCAGTGCTGGGCTCATCAGAGCTGCGCATTGTGGTCAAATTTTGTGTGTCAAGCGGAGGATCAATCACTGCTAAACGTGGACAAAGCCATCCACTCAGGGAGCACAGAGGTATGCTGGGATATCTCTGGTTTAGCTGACGTTTATCTTGGCCTAAACATGCGCGGACTCGTGAATAAGGTGTGTAATGTTTGTGTTTGTGTTTAATGTAATGATTGTTGAATTTATTTAGAGGTTATGCAAATGAGGGTTAAAATGCTCAGCTCTCTTAATGGCTGCATCAAAGTGTGTTTTTTTCCTTCCTTTTGCTGATTGACCATAATGTGTGTGTATTTTAATTTTATCCACGGCAGCTGTCTTTCCTGAAGCTGTTTTAAGATTTTAAGGCTATTTTTCATCTGTAGACCTTTGACAGAATGTTAGAAAGTCGAACTTAAAGTCAACCTAAAAACAAAAGCAGAGCATCTTATACAAATACACACCCACAAGAAGAAGAAAAAAAGAGAAATACTAAAAAATACATAATTCCACATGGAAATGGCACTAAAATACAATGATAGGAAGTTATCTAAACAAAATATTGTGCTACGTATGAAGTAAAGGAGATAGCAACAAGTTTAAAATCTTTAACAAAGGAAATACATTTTACCTAATTTTTGTTTTTTTACAATGTACATACATTTCCTTGTACATACTGTATTTCTGCGCAGGACTAATTTTTTGTTACATCTTGATTAATATCACTCTAATGACACCTGATAAGGCTGTGGGGCTCTTCATATACCTGCTGGCTTGCACGGCCGTGCTGCTGTGTTTCTGTGAAAGGCTAGAGCTGGAGGAGGAATCGAACTGGCTTCTAAAGGTCGCCGCTGATCAGCTGTCAAATAGAAAAGGTCACGGCACTCAAAGGGGCTGCGGCGTCATTGGCTTCATCACTTAACGCGCCCCCGTGCAGCAACCTTCTCCAATCACATTCCTTAATGGCGCTCTGCCATTTGATCTCGTGAATTAACAGCAATGCTGCGTTTAATAGTAAATGCCAGTTCAGGGCTTAAGAAATACGTGTGTGTGAATTGAGCGTTTATGTAGTTGGCTCATCAGATTGAGTGGAATGGCCCTTAGATGGATGTGCGTAAATCACGTAGCGCTCCATTTGACCGCACGCTTAACGCAATCCATTTGCTGTAGGTGCGAAACAAAATGCACAGTTAACAAGATGTGGAGAGTAGCTGTAAACATGAGGGCTGACGGTGTGTCACGTCTGGACTCGTCTATGGGGGTTGACTGGTTTTCTTTTTTGTTTTTTTGTATTGGTGTTGGTTGACTTTTATAGTGCTGGTGTTTTGTGGTAAGTTCTTTAGTGTTTTCGGTGAGCTGTTATAGGTTACAGTCATACTTTATACCAAATGGAACCTAACATTAGGGAAGAGTACAATTAGATCACCTGACCCAGGAAATAACCTGTCATTTCTTTGTTACTCAGTTAATGATATGCCACTGTAGAGCTGAGATGCGTGAAGAATTGCACGCTTTTGCTGTCCCTGGATATTTATTAGGAATCGTCTAACTAGTAGCACAGGTTCGAAAGATGATGTAATTCGCAGCGAGGCCACAGTGACAGTTGTTTTCACAATTCTTGTGTGCCTTGCATGCTCCAGCTGCTGGTTTTTGGCAGTGGTTGTTGAGGGCTGCAGGCTGATGCAGGTACTTGATGAGGGTATATGTGAGTATTCTGAGTCATGTTGTCAAAAAAGTTGCTTTTTTCGAATCTGAATATTAAGAACTTTTTCAATACTCATTGTACTGATACAGCATTCCCAGCTGCGCTTCCTCCCTCTCTTTTCTTTCCGACTTCAAGGTGACTCACACTGCAGTGTGTGTGCATTATAGTTTGTGCTTCAGAGTGAAGCGCGTCACTGTGTTCTCACATGCAACCAGATCAAGATCCAGTGTTTTCAGCGTTTCAGAACAGCTTTGTTAACAGTAAATACAGTGAACTATATTTCTGCATGTGCAGAATTATGCAAATCTGTACAAAGGCCTCCCCAAAGACCCAAATTAGTGTTGCACAGCGCAGTTCCCAGTTTGCAAGCTGATTCTGAGCACATTTCTACGGAGAATGCAGCAGATTACTATAATCTGCTGTACTTTACTGTGACTGAATCATTCTCATTCACACACCTGAATCTGCTCTTTCATACACAGAAAGTGCACTTGACTAACTGCACATCTAGATGATGATGACTTAATTTCAATGCATGGTGCTGAGATACTGCACACAACTGTTTCGTGAATTGGCCCTCTCGTCTGTGGTCTGTGGGAGATTACAGGCATGATGGGATAATTACACATCCGTCAGTCTGTCATCATTGTGGTTTATGTCACAGCTCTCCCTAGCTGTTAGTCTGACCACAGGCATTACACTGTCAGCTTTTATGTCACATTATATAGATCAGTTTGGTTTAATATTAGTTGCCAGTTTGATTGTTGATTGTTTGTTGTGTGGTTAGTAGTTGTTGGGTTTAAGTTAAGGATTTTAGTTTGTGTTTATAGTAATTGTTGGAATTCTTTTAACATGTTTTAACATCAAAACTGGAGTCTGCTTTGTCAGTGTCTCATCAGTTGTGTTGTGGCTCTTTTCTTTTATAGCATTGTGCATATTGTAAGCGCCTTGGAGCATCCATCAAGTGCTGTGAGGAGGGGTGTGATCGCTCGTACCATTACCCCTGCGCGGGGGCCGCCGGCACCTTTCAGGATTTCAGGAGGCGCTCTGTCCTGTGCACAGAGCACATTGAGCTGGCCGTTAGCAAATGTGAGAACTGTCTTTATTTTTTTGGTCTTTTTATGCACTCTTTCAAAGTGAGACCTTGATGTGCAAAAAAAAAACTGTCAGACTCCAGACCCCTGTTTAAAAAGAGCATTGATTAATATTCAGCCACAAAAATTGGTTATCTGGCAATATTACTATAGGTTTTTTTTTTATTTGTCATATCAATAATGGATATTTAATTGGATGTTTAATGTAATTAATTAATTAAATTATAAAAGTAATTGTAAATGGGATTAGGTCATGTAAAGTGGGCGTAATGTGCACTAATAGTTCACAAGTACACTAGGACCTTGGATCTAAATGGTAAATGAGTTTCACATTGATTTTCTGCTCATCTTTCTTTCTCTCAGTTGAAGAAGAGGCGAACTGTATATTGTGCGACAGCCCTGGGGATCTCCTGGACCAGCTTTTTTGCACCAGCTGTGGGCTGCACTACCACGGCATGTGTCTGGACATCAGCGTCACTCCTCTGAAGAGGGCAGGCTGGCAGTGCCCCGAGTGCAAAGTCTGTCAGACATGCAAGTGAGTTGCAGCCAAGCTTTGCCTTTTGTTCTCCCCAGTCTGTACGGCATGTCTGCACTGTTACTCATTCCTAAATAGCTCATCTTTATTTTGCTCATGCATCCTTTGAGGTTGCATTAGTTTGCTTTTCTGTGGAATAAACAGACCCCTGCTCACATCTCATGTGGGTTTAATGTATAGTGACTAATTAGACACATTAAATGTATTTAAAAATATATGGGTTAACATACAAAGTTAAAAAAAACTGCAGCTGTGGTTGCCAGAACTTTACCGTATAAAAACGGTATAGGGTTTTTATACGGTGCTCCCCTGCCCACCCTTCAAGAACTGTATACATCCAGAGTGAGGAAAAGGGCTCAGAAAATCACTCTGGATCCCTCACATTCAAGTTACCCCCTTTTTGAGAAAGAACAGTTTCTTCCCACAGGCAATCTACCTCATGAACAGTTAAATGTTCCCCACTTATGCAATAAAAATGTGCAATATCCTTATATTTATTTGTTACCCCTGCATCCTAGTACATCCCTGCATCTTACTCTGTTCTATTCCATTATCATCTATAGCGCAAGTGTTCATACAATTTATTTATTTGCAATTTTTTTTTTTTTTTTCTTCTCTGTGTGTTGCTTTTGTCTCTGTGTACTGGAAGCTTATGTCACTAAAACAAACTCCTTGTATGCGCAAGCATACTTGGCAATAAAGCTCTTTCTGATTCTGATTCTGAAAAATACAGTAGCAACATTTTAGGTTTTCACTTTTTTTTTTACATTTTATCAACTTATTGAAGTACTAAAATCTCTTTTGTATCTTTATAATACTTATTGACAACCATCAAAAACACACATGGTAATGAGAGCCACATGATGAATCAAAGCTCATCACACATAGCTTTTACAAAACCTGAGGTAACTAGTAATATATAACAGATTAACAAATACTAAATGCCATCATGCTAACACATATAACACAAAAATAATGCAACCATTCATTTAATGACATACAATGTGACATAAACCATAATGTACATAACTGGTAAGAAAAAAACAAAGATGAAACAGTTACTTATGTGAAAAACCATCAAATGTGACTTCTGGGAATATATGTTTTTTTTTTTGTGTAAATTATCAGAATGGAAGTCAGAATACCTTTGTTGTTGCAAAAACTTTACAACAAGATTAAAGTGCAAACCTCAAGATCCTTATGCAAAAAAAATAAATAAATAAATAAATTTTTTTTTAAATATCTTAAAAGATTATTTGTTTTTCACTTACAAAAAAAAACCAAACAAAAAAAAAACTGTAAATTTAAGAAAATTTGACTAAAATTACATTAAGGGCCAGATTTACTAAACAGGGCAAACACGGGGCGTTGGCGTCGACGCTTGATGGAGGGCATTTCTAAAGATTGGTGCTGACGCAACCGTCATAGTGACAATAGCCAATCACATTAGTTTTTTGGTGTTGCGTGATCAGGATTGGCTAGCGTCTGCACCAGAGTATTTGCATAAGGCGATCTGATAGGCTGACACCTGCGTTGGTGCTTGAAAAGTTTTCAACTTCTGCCGCGAGCAATGGACCCAACGCGATGCAGCGGACCCACAATTCAGTTCACCAATGCTTGACGTCACTCCATTCAAAGTACCGAGAGACGTTTACGCTGACGCCCTGTGTGAATTCTGTGGATGTATACTAACAAGGTACACATTAAAGAACACAGACGCAGCCGTATCATTTGCATAATGACCAGCACAATCTACCAAGAGCAACGGAAATTACTGCCTGCTTTAAGACGTGCTTACCAGTAATTTGACGAGCACAAACATTAGTAAATCATGTTGCGTGATTCATTTTAATACTCTCCTCCCATAAATTATGCATCTGAAAGGGAAACTCCTACAAATGCATAATCAATCATTTTAGGTGCAAAAATAACTGTGTCCATGCCTTTTTAGTGCTAATTTTTACTGCAAGTCTTTAGTACATCCTGACAGTAGTATTTTAATGGCAAAAGGTGGTTTGGCCCCAGATGTCCTATTAGATTTATTACACCATATTTTCACCATATATATATAATATATATATATATATATATATATATATTAAGGGAACTTACCATTAACCAATGAACAGATTTTTAAGCACAACATATTTTTCCATTAAAATTACAATCATTTTTTACAGTGTAGGAATGTATTCATTAAAAAAAAAGATGCATTGGTAGAATTCATTAAATTGATTGATTGTGTCCTTGTATCTTTCAGGGAACCTGGAGAAGATACTAAAATGCTAGTGTGCGATATGTGCGACAAAGGCTATCACACTTTCTGCTTGCAGCCGGCTATGGACTCTATCCCCATCAATGGCTGGAGGTGTAAGGTAGGGGCGGCTCTGAGAGACATTGTTATCATTATGTCCCATTTTTTGAATGCAGTATAGTTAATCGTAGCCGTGTGTTTGTAGAACTGCCGGATGTGTGTTCAGTGTGGCATCCGGAGCAGTGATCAATGGCACCACAACAGCCTTCTGTGCCAAAACTGTGGCGATCAACAGGACACCACCGTCCCCTGCTTATGTCCCAGCGACGTAGATCCCGATGTTCACAAAGACCTGCTTTCTTGCCATAAATGCAAAAGGTACATTTCCATCCCAAATCTGTAATCTAGTTCAGTAGCAGTTACACATCCAGAAAGTCCATATCTGGAACCTAATTTTGGATGCAGTGAAAAAGTGACTCATTGGCTGCCTCTTTTTCTTCAGGTGGTTCCACCCAGAATGTGAGCGTCCAGGTGAAGGTCACGCACATCCAAAGTCCAAAGATGATCACATATGTTCCATCTGTAGAAACGCCGGCTCTGAATCAGATCCTGTGCGCATGGATGCAGAAGGAATAAAGGCGGAGATTCAATCACATGTGGATGTTGAAGAAGACGTTGAAGAAAACGCACAGCCAGTTTCATCAGACGATTCAGAGCCTGCCAAAGTTCAAGATGCAGAACCTCACCAGCCTGTCAGCGAGATGCCGAGTGAAGAGAAGCAACTGGATGAAAAACAAATGATGGGTAAGATCCATCATTTTAGTGCCTAAAGTTATGGTTCTTGGATCTGGATCTGGAAGCCATAGAAATAATGTCTTTTTATTTATCTATCTATCTATCTATCTATCTATCTATATATATATATATACAGTACAGGTCAAAAGTTTGGAAATATTACTATTTTTAATGTTTTTGAAAGAAGTTTCTTCTGCTCATCAAGCCTGCATTTATTTGGTCAAAAATACAGAAAACAAATGTAATATTGTGATATATTATTACAATTTAAAATAATTGTTTTTAAATTTATTATACTTTAAATTATCATTTATTTCTGTGATGCAAAGCTGAATTTTTAGGATCATTATCACATGATCCTTTAGAAATCATTCTAATATGATGATTCATTATCAAAGTTGGAAACAGTTCTGCTGCTTAATATTTTTTCAGAACATGTGATACTTTTTTAGGATACTCTGATGAATAAAAAGTAAAAAAATAAAAAAATAAAAAAAAGAAGCTATGTTTTTAAAATATAAATATTTTGTAATAACAATATACACTACTGGTCAGTAATTTGGGATCAGTAATATTTTTTTTTTCTTTCTTTTTTTTTAAATAAAATCAATACTTTTATTCAGCAAGGATGTGTTAAATTGATAAAAAGTGATAGTAAAGAAAATATATTATTAGAATTTTTATTATTAGAGTTTTTTATTTTTTATTTTGAATAAATGCAGTTCTTTTTAACCCTTTTATTCATCAAATATATTAGACAGCAGAACTGTTTCCAACACTCATAATAAATCAGAATATTAGAATGATTTCTAAATGATCATGTGATAGACTGGATGTTACATGTGACACTGAAGGCTGGAGTAATGATGCTGAAAATTCAGCTTTGCATCACAGGAATAAAGTATATTCAAATAGAAAACTATTATTTTAAGTTGTAATAATATTTCACAATATTACTGTTTTTTCTGTATTTTTGATCAAATAAATGCAGGCTTGATGAGCAGAAGAAACTTCTTTCAAAAACATTAAAAATAGTAATCTTTCCAAACTTTTGACCTGTACTGTATATATATATATATATATATATATATATTTATTTATTTATTTTTCATTACAGCAGTTACAAGTCATTAGATTTAAAGTCTGTAACTTAGAAGCAATAGAAAGAACATAATGTCCAATTTATTTTAATGTCCAGTTCTCGTTATTAACAAACCATTAACTATGATTTTTGCCTCAATAAACTCCTAATTTGCTGCTTATTAATAGTTAGTGAGGTAGTTGTTAAATTGGGATTAGGGATGTAGAATATGGTCATGCAGAATATGTGCTTTACTCTTAAAAAAAAATATTTTTAGTATTGGGAAAATAAAAACCCTTAAGAATAACAATCTGCATATTGGTTCCAACAGAAGTACTGTTTAGTGTAAAACATGTTAAAGATTAGTGAACAGGCTGTCGATTCATTAAATGAAAAGCTATTTCCTCACAAAAGCTATTTATTCAGCATACTGAAACATCTCCTTCAATGACATCCATTAAAAAAAAAAAACAGCCTCTTTTCTCTTTCACTGCGTACCCCAAAGCCACAGCAGTAGTGTTAGTGTTACGTTTTTTTTGGCTAAAGGTGGCAGGCTTGCTTTCCAGTGGCTTTGCTAGAGCTAAACTCCGCTGGAAGTTGGCTTGTCCTAAAGGATGCATATTAGCATCTTAAAGGTACATATAATTACCTAAAGTGTACATATTAGTACCTTTTGAAAGCGTACTACCTCAGTGACAGCTTTTTCCTGAGAGTGCATTATATAAATTTACATTATGAATGGTTTTTCTTATATGATTTTTTTTGTGCGATATTTTTCTTGCTATTGTTGTGATTTCTTAATTTTTTTTGAGGGGTTTTATTGAATTTGGTTTTTTTTGGTATTTGTTTTTTTCATATATTTTTTGTTTTCTTTTTTATTGTATTTTAGTGTCTTGTTAGCTTGGTTGTGGGTTTGGTGTCTTTACCGTTCACTTACTTTCACAGTGGTCCAATAACTGTGAGTTCAGCCCGGAGTCTTTGAAACAGGAGGACAGAGGTTGCTCTGTGAAGCACCACAGTCCTTCAGGCCAAAAGTTGCTGAAGTGGAAGACTAGGCCAAAGCATCCCATAGGCCCACATGCCTCAGATCTGTCTGGGTTAGTCTGGACTGTTCTTGAGGAAAGGGGTATTTGAAACTTTTTTGCCTATTTGGCCTGGGGAAGGCAAAAATTATAATTTTTGCAAAAAGTCTAATTGAAATAGTTCCTTATTAGAGGAAAAATGACTATCCTGTCATCAATTACTCACCCTCATACTGTTCCAAACCCGTATGACTTTCTGTCTTCCATGGAGCGCGATTCAATTTTCCACTTGAAGACTGAAGACCATCTCACTTTGCAGATCTGCAGGAAGTTTTACATTCGTGCCAATCTCCTCCATGTGTAATATACCATTACAGCTTTGTGTTCAACCGGCTTTGGGTGTGCTGTGCATTAACACCCCGCTGTCACTGTACAAATGTTCAGCACAGTGTCAGTAACCCAATTCCTCAACCTTTAGGGGAACAGCTGCTCACAGGCTTTTTTAGCGTTATTCGTCCTGGTGCAAATCTCTAGGTGCATAGGTGAGAGATGTGGCCTTATCCCACGCTGGGTTCATGGTTATTTAGGGTGCCACAGGGCGCCCTGAACATGTGTGTTTGTGTTGCATGGTATGCTGTTGCTGTAAGTTGAAAAGGTTCAACAGAGAAGAAACCCAAACCCAAGTCTGATTTCACCCTGTGCCTCCGCAGGTCACTTTTTGTGTATTGCTTGGCTTAGAACCGCAGTATGTTTCCTTTATCAGCTTCAGCACCTGCATGAGGACTTGAGGCAGCTGTAGGTAAAAATCAGGAGGAAAGGTGCCGGTTGTGCCATGCTATTTTAGTATTTCTCTCTCATTATAATATATTAAATATCTCGTAAATTTAATATACACTCTACTTGCATGCAGTTGATATTAAATAAACACCAGACCTCCTTTTCAAATATACTAAGTGCAGTTCCTTCATGTGAACCCAAGTTCAGAAGATGGCCGTCACACTACTCAAACAAACCAAACTTTATAGTAGGACTGGGCATTTAGGGTCTTATAAAATACATTTGATTTTTTCGCCAAAATTTATTTTTTCTTGAATTCTGTGTTTAATGAAAAAAAAAAGGTGTTGAATGAAATGCACTCATTAAATGTTAACATTTTAAGTCTTTAAAACTACTGCACAACAGAACTTACACACTGTATGAATTAAAAATGTATAAAATGTTAGTATAAATACTATTGTAATTCTGTTTTGGATATAATTTCTGAATATGTTATAGTGACAAAATCTCTTTCAGTATCTTTTTCTTTTTTTATTATTATTATCAATATCATGGATTTATTTTTGTCAAGAAATATCAATATCAATTTATTGCCCAGTCCTACTTTGTAATCTAATATGCAGTATGAAAGCTAATTTAGTAAAGAAAGTTATTGAACCATTTTATTTATTTATTTTCATGTTGAAGTTAGTTTCATGGCAACAGGTGGTGATGTGGATGGCAGCTGGATGAAGGTGACGTCTTTGCAGCAACTAGCTTTTCAGAAAGACTTCAAGGCTTCTGTTCATTGGTCTTTGACCCTGACATTGATTTTAGAGAGGCTTGTTTACAGCACCACTCACCAGAGAGTTAACCTTATTCACCTCTGGAGATGATGACCACTTGGTCCAGTGTGGCTGGTCATTCTCTCTAGCTCTGTCGTTCTGTTCCTTCTCAGTCCAAAACAACCATGTAGTTAGGACAACTACCAATTCCATAGTATTGGGGAAAATAGTATTGAAGTCAATGCATACTGGCAACTGTACAGTTACTAACAATCTTCAAAATATCTTCTTTTTTTTTTCTTTTTTTTTTTCTGCAGAATTAAGAAATAAATGATGCCAGAATTTTCATTTTTGGGTGAACTATCCCTTTAACTAAACAAAAATGTTGATAAATATTGCCTAAGTAAGTTTAAGTTGAAGCACTAAAATTGAAATAAATAAAAATCCAAATAAAACTGAAGTGAGAATATATGTAACCTAAATAGTAATATTTAGCTGACATATAGTTT
The DNA here is from genome assembly GCF_018340385.1 of Cyprinus carpio. Lineage (NCBI taxonomy): Eukaryota > Metazoa > Chordata > Actinopteri > Cypriniformes > Cyprinidae > Cyprinus > Cyprinus carpio. The sequence continues at coordinate 10,109,439 of NC_056598.1, forward strand.
AGGGGGTGCTACGATCGGGATTTTTGAGGCCGATTGCCGATCACAGAAAGCAGTATCTGCCGATACCGATCACCGATACCGATCTTTTTAAAGGCTTCTTTTTATCATTTATAACTATATATGGTGATACTCCAATCAGGATTTTTAGAAATTTATTCAGGGCCTGAATTTTATTTTTGAAAATGGGGGCAATTCCCCTCTTAGGTGACTCTTGTGATAAGGCATTTTGCATTTACTTCTAGATTTATATTAATTTGCTCAAGCAAGTGGCAAAACATTTAAACTACTTTTCTTATGTTATCACAAACTTACCATTGACAGAAATAGTCAGCTCTACTGCTTTTCCTATTTTAAAATATTTATTACAAGCAATCCTGCCGTTCATAAAGAACTTTGTTTTTCTTCCTCCACGACTGGCATCTTATTGCCTTGTTTTTCTAAAAGTATGCATGTATGGTGTAGGCCTAATTACTATATTTTCGTGTCAATCAATGTTCATATTTACTGAAAACAATGCGCTGCTTCTTTAATTCAGCGCTTGCAGCGCAGCAATAGACTCAATGCGGAAATCTCTACACTACTGCAGACGTGCTGCCGGGCCGCAACCATGTGTGCAGTGTGAACGCTTTCTGAAAAAATCTGTTAACGTGAGTACGGATAAAAATAACACCGCATATGCACTGCAAACAGAGTAATGTGAACCTGGCATGCGCGCTGCAAGTTTGCATGAGCACATGGTCTCCAGGAGAGCGCAAGCGCTGAATGGTTAAACAAGGGCAAGAATTAAAAAGTAATGCAATTTATAAACTTTAATGATGATGTGACACTGCCTCGATTGTGCAAGTGACAATTTCTGTGTCGACTGTTCAGCTTGCTTATAGACAGACTCGATGTGTGGTGATTTGAAGCCATTTGCGTATTTTGAGAGAAAAAGAGAGAGAGCGCGCGGTGATTCACTCACGCTGTTTGTGAAGTTCCTTCTCACACAAGGTTTTCAAATTACTTTATAAGTTATTTAATGAAGAAATATAGCATTATAATTATTTCACCCGCCTCAGACAGAGACTGTGACGGTGCCGCTCCATGTCGTGCCAAACCTCTCACGGCAGCGTCATTAGCTTGAGATCGTTTCTTTGAGATCGGCCTTTGTAGAGACCGCCGATCAATCATCAACATGATTATCAGCCGATAGTGATCGGTAGCCGATCAATCGGAGCACCCCTAATATAGTTAATGCATCACCATATTAAGAATTTCAAAAATAAAACACCATAAACTAAATTCAGTTGGTTTGCTGTAAGTGAATTTAGGCATCACAACATTACAATTTACAGTATGAAAAATTGATATTCTGAGGATTATATTTAACAATGTTTAAGTAAGTGTTGATGACAACAAAAGTGAACTAAATGTAAAAATAGAGGAAATTAATATAAGCGATATCTGATAATCCCTGATACCGTTAATTGAAAATAAAATCTAACATTGTTCGATAACTGAAATGGTTCCAATATATTGTGCATCCAAAAAAAAAAAAGTATGGTATCCCCGTTTAAGTTAGTCCACTTACATCTTGACATCAGCTATGTGTTTTTCTCAATATGTCTGATAATGAATAGGGTGTATCGCCATCTTTTTTTTTAATGTCTTCTATTACCCAGAAGTGACTTCGTCTGACACAACAGCCCATAAGTAGCAATTGCTGCTTCTTTCTGTAATTAAAAGTAGTGCTGAATAACCAGAAGTGCGAGTCATTGTAAGTCGTTGTGTTTTTATTTCCATTTTTTCAGTCTCTAGTTTATATCAGTATCATGTTGTGTTTATGATCATTTTTTATTTGTGATATTCTAACCTGCCCTCTAATTACCTCAGAAGTGCTGAGCTGATGTCAGCCGCGCCGGACGATAGTCATTTAGTCTTCTGTGATTACGTGATTTCTCTAATGGATGATTATCTCTTCCTAGAGGAGAAATGAGGTGATTTATCTGATAAGGCCCCCAAAATCAATGGATTTAAGTGCTCGAGGTGGAAATTTGTTGTTCCAGACATGCACTGAACAGAAGAGAATGACATTATAGACAGTAAGAGGACAATAAAGCATGTTAGAGTGTAGTCAGAGATAAATGTATTAAAGTGGATGATACTGTGTGTATAGATTCGTTGGTTATATCGTGGATATTATTAAAGGCATAGTTTAATTTAGGTATTGCTTTAAGTACTTTTTATAGTCTATTGTGTTCAGTGTTTTGTGAAGTGTTTTTTGCGTATGTGCCTGTGTTCACACTTGTACTTTTACACCCCGTTGAGTTGTTTTTCCAGTCCTGTAATTATTTCCACTAGTGCTTGGAGCAGTATGTATTACATAACACAAGTGGGGACTGTCTATTGACTTTTTCCCCCCTCCTCTAGAAATTGGTGCAGATGCTAGTGGTGATTTAGCCAAGCCAGAGTGCAGCGAGACCTCAGACCACAGCGCGGAAAATGAGCAGACCTCAGGTACTTCATCTACTATCTTTGCCTCCAGTGACACATACACGGTTAATGTTATCAAAGATGCTCTTATCTTAACCATAACCACCATTCATAGAAATGTCCGTTTTAGGGGATGTTCAAAACAAGTGGTTTGGAATAGTTGAAAAATAAAGTTTTTCTCTCACAGTTTGATGAACATTTGACAACAACAGCTGAAGACACTCATCTTCCACAAGCAATTAACTAGTCTATAGCCATAAATCTTAAAAAACTAAATCAGCATAAAATAGCATTCACATCTATTTTATTTCTATAACTTGACACATTCAGGGCAGGATATGACAGGACAGGATTTTATATGCTTGGATTGGGTGATTGGATTTGGATTGAGAAGTGGATGTAGATTTTTAAATTTTTTTTTATAGTTATTTCTGGTTAAAATCAATATTAATGTTTAAGATCACAATTTATTTCCTTGTTCCCCACTCCCGTTTGCTCTAATTTTAGAGCCATTAATTCCAAAAAATTAATTAAAGGTCGTATGTAGTAAAAACAAATCTTCCTGCCCTGTCAGCCGTTATACTGTGCTCGTAGTGCGTGATCTTCAAGTGCACGCACAAATGTGCCGGCACACGCTGTATTAGGCTATATTAAAGGGCTGTATCATATACAAACCCAAATGAAACTATGAGTATGTCATCAGTTCAGTCATGAAGTTACAAAAAAGGCGATTAAAGCTGCCTTAAAACTGTGCATGTGAGTATTTATTATTTATGAGTCACATTTAAAGCAGGATCAGATCCGTGCGGTATCAGTCAAGTTCAGCTCATGTGTTAGTTTATCTAGGTCAACCAAATAAAACTTTTAGAAGTTCTGACAGAGACATTGGAATTCTTTGGAAAATTATCAGGTTATATACTAAATGTACAAAAAGCTCAGATATTAAACTTTAATTATCAACCATCTGAGTATTTACATTTAAATGTAAGTTTAAATGGGGAGAGGATTCTTTGAAATATTTGGCGGTTCAAATACCTAAAGATATTGTATAATCAGCCACTAATTTATAAACTTAAATCAGACATATGAAGATGGATCTTTTACCATATTTAAGCCTAGTCTCCAGAATTTAATCAATAAAGATGAATACACTCCCACATTTTTTAATACCTTTTCCAAACACCTCCTGTAGAAATAAGGAGCATTTTACAGATTGGGATAGAATGATATCACGATATATATGGCAAGAAGAGTAAAATTATTTTAGCATTTTAATTATTGCAGTGTATAATTTTTTTTTAAAGGCACAAATAATCAATTAGCTCTCTCAATCAATATGTGCTCATGTTATACATTAATCTTAATTTATGATAGAATTAGAATTCTATTGTAAATAGTTTTGGATGTAATATAATATGTCAGCTTCCCAAAAGTATTTCTGCAATCCTATTCAAACAATAGTAAAATTAGCCCAAGTGGATAGAACAATGTACTTGTGAAATCATAACAATATGGTTAGTATTTTTTTATAATAATAATAATAACATTATGGTCAAATTTTACCCTCTGACCTACAGTGGAAAATCCCTGTGTATTTTTGTGCATCTCATTTTGAATGTTTTTCTGCTTCTTGCAGTTGCGTCTCCTCAGGAGACAAAAGGTCCTGAAGATTCAGAGCCGCATGAGCAGAAACTGGATTCAGCTCCAGAGACGTCCACAGTCCAGCAGTTTGTGTCCTCCCTTGAACCAGGGGAGACTAGTGGGATATAGGGGTCATCTACATTCACTGAAAACATCTCCCAAAATGAGGATGACAGCAAACCCTGCCTGGAGGAACAGAAAACCCACCTATCACCCACCAAAGAGTCAACTCCAGCCTGTACCTCCCATGAGGAAGAACCCATGGAGGTTTCCTTCACGGAGGAACCTTCCACAATGGCTCGTGGAGTTACAGAAGAGCCTGAGGTTAGTACTGCTAAGACTACGTTAGGAGTTCAGAGCCAGGAAGAAATGGATGTTATGGTGCAGCAGTGCAGCATTATTTCCGAGAGCCGCATGCAGGAGGTGGACATCACTATGGATGGTGATGAGCGATGTTTGGCCAAGCTGAGTTCACTGGTGGAGGAGAGGACGTCGTTACAGCAGCCTTCATGCAGGCAGCCTGAGGGTTTGCCCTCAGTTGGGCATGGGGCGTCCCAGCTCCATCTCCAGGCTGTCTCAGGACAAGCCATCAGCAATGTGCCTTCATCCACCTTCATACCTTTCACTCCAAAAATCGGCATGGGCAAGCCGGCCATCTCTAAGAGGAAGTTTTCACCTGGAAGACCCAGAGTCAAGCAGGTCAGTCGTATACTTTATGATCAATTGTGTGTTGGTTTATTTTATCTGTTGCAGATTCCTGTATGGTTCTAGGTTAATTAATAGGTATAAGGCTTTGTTCAAAACAGACAATTAAATTTTTGGCAAATTTGGCGTATCCATCTTTGTTCTATTCCATTATTTACAGCAAATAAAACCAGTCACAATTTTGACATGATTTCTTGTAATTTTCAGTATTTTAATCTCATAAAAGTAGTTAATTTCTCACTGTTTGACTTTTTATCTTACTTTATTGTAATTGCGACTTTGTATCTCACAAATGCAGATTTTGTTCCCTGTAATTGTGCTCATATATCTCACAATTATGACTTTATTTCTTGTAGTTACAACTTTATATCACATAACTGCAATGTTATTTATCATAATTGCGATATTAAATCTCAATTTGACTTTGTGAAATGTTTTTCCCCTGTAATTATGACCATATATACCTCATAACTGCGACTTTATTTAATGTAAATGTTTTATTTCTTGTAATTGCAACTTTATATCTCAAAACGACATTGCACCGCACAAATACAATTTTTTTCCTGTAATTGTAACCATATATCTCACAATTACAGCCTTATTTCTTGTAGAGAAAAAAATCATAATTGCAACGTTAATTCTTGTAGTTGTGACTTTTGCAAATTTATTTCTTGTAATTGTGACTGTTTCTCATAATTGCTACATTATACCTCACAAATGCAAGTAGCTGTTTCATATTTTTTACTCAAGAGGCAGAAAAATGTTTCCTTGTGTTTCAGTCTAAACCCTTGTGTTTCAGTCTCAGACATGCTGTCTACTAGAAATATTTGTGATTTGCGAATGTAAAAGTTTGATTTTGTGCTGAAACAGCTTTCTGTGAGTTAGAAGCGTCATTATAAACTAAACATTTGAGAAACTGGATGTTTTATGAAACGACACAGGCTTTAAATATCAATTCAAAGGGGATTATTTCAGCATTAGACATCTCACATGCATGTCATACATCAGCCGTCAGATCATCGTTCATGCATCACATCCTGTTTCTGATTGTGTTTTCCTGTTAACCAAACACTCTCTAATTCATAAAGGCTGTGTCTGAAACCGAAGGCATCTACCTTGCTGTCCAATCTGCACAGACCGTTTTATTCAGACCAGCATCCAGGGAAAAATAACGTCATGTCTAATGATCTAGAACGCTAGAACTAATGAAGTTTAAAATCCAAGTGTGCTTTAGATTCAACCAAGTGAAGAAAGAAATGAACATCTATGAATTAATATACTTCTTTTATCTCTTCTGTCAGATGTATTTATTTTATTCTTTGTCCACCACCGAATTGCATGAGAAAAAAATTTTAAGCAGCGAAGGGCATCTTAAATGGATCAGATGCCCCCCCCCCCAACAAAGATGATAATTGATTTTTTATGTTTGTTTGAAGTTAAGAACCGTGTTCATTTCACTTCAAGCAGCTTTGCGTTTTAATTGAGCAAGTCTTAATTCACAGCCATCATCGTGATTTCCAGATGATCGCTAAGTATTAATTAACTTTATAGCCACAAACGGATTAATTAGAGGAATTAGGCGGCTGTAAGAGGCCTGCTCTTTTGCACTCTTTGTGTGCTGGAGTCATGTGATGTCGTGCTGACATAATCACACGCATTTGTAAACAAGACAGCGAGTGTCTCTGTTGTCATAGCAACAAAAATAGGACAATGCCAGGCCTCTCATTAACACTTTAGTATAGGGACCAATTCTCACTGTTAACTAGTTGCTTATTAGCATGCATATTACTAGCATATTGGCTGTTTATTAGAACTTATAAAGCACATATTAGTGCCTTATTCTGTTTGACCATATTTTACATCACTTAATCATACCCCATACCTAAACTTAACAGTTGCATTACTAACTATTACTAAGCAGCAAATTAGGAGTTTATTGAGGCAGAAGTTCATAGTGAGAATTCATCCCCAAACTAAAGTGTGATGGTCCTCTACTGCAGCGAAGGCCTGTTTACACTGAGACTATCACAGACCCAATAATCAAGTGCAAAAGTCTTTCCTGTGCTTAATGTGAAATGCAACTCACTAGAGTTCTCACGAAACTAAAAAAAAAAATTATATATATTTTGTTTGTTTTTTATTCATAAAGACATAAAGATATGCTAAGGGACACACTGCTTTATTTAAAGAAAATTAGAAAAATATTAAATAATATTTGTGTTATATTATTAAATATTACTAAATCTAATTAATTTAATGACTATTTAAGGGTAAATTAAGAATAATAATTAATACAAGTAAAATTAGTAATAAAGAAAATAAAATAATTTCAACTAAAGTAACATTAATTTAAATTTTTTCAACATTAATAATAAGAAATGTGTCATGAGCAGCAAATCAGCACATTAGAATTATTTCAGAAGGATAAATTACATTTAAAAATATTTTAAAATTAGAAATTATAATAATATACCGCAACATTGATGTTTTGACCGTATTTTTCTGTATTTGTCTTCTTTCAAAAACATTAAAAAGACCCCAAACCTTTAGGCCTTTAAACCTGTTTGGACACAGTCATTATTTATTTATTTAATTCTGTTTGTTTCATAAATGACACACTTGACCTTTAAAAATCGTCTCTTGAGGCCCTGATGACATTTTTAAAACACGTCTCATCTTCTTAGAGCAGATGACGCAGTTTCGCCGGTTCTTTCCATCGTCAGTGCATGCTTACAGAAAACATCTCTTTTTGCCCTAGAAACAGTTATATACATGCAGATTACAGTAGAAGGAACATTTGTGTTTGCATGTTTGAGAGCAGTATAACTGAATGTATTTTTTGAGTTCATTCACAGCTCTGAATCTGTCATGTTCTCTGTTAACCATGTCTGTGTTGTACATGCATGTATCTGTATGTTTCTTTGCTGGCTGTACTGTTTAAGTTGTTGCATGTTCTCGCCCACATCTCCTCTCTCTCTCTCTAACCCACCCATCTTCAGGGAGCATGGAGCGCGTCCCGCAGACCGAGCTCCCCCTCATGGTCCCTTGACCCGACTGAGGGCTGGGACGGGCCAAAGAGCAGGCAGCCCCACAGCACGGCCGCCTGGATAATCCGTGTGGTAAATACAAAATATTACACAGCAGCCCTGCTAACACCGTGTCTACAGCGAACATGACAAAACTAAGCTGTTCTCATTATAGTCAGTCGAGCTGTCTACACTGGAAATAGCTCATTTGGCCCACCTTCAGTTGATGAACTCCTGTTTTGTTTTTTGTTTGAATTGATTGAATTAAATGTGTTATATTTATACATTTTATTTAAACATTAATGTAATTATTCGAATTATAAATAGCTATAAGTTATCAATATTATTTGTACAAATAATAATGTAAATAATATATTAAATATAAATGTATTTTGAATGTATAAATAATGTGCATATATGTATAATGCACTTTTTTCTTATATAAATTTGATATTTGTCTAATTTAATTCATTTAGATTATTAGTTCAATTATTTAAATTATAAATATTTGTATAAATTATCAGTGTTATACAAGTAATTATATAAGTAATATATATTCAAATAAAGATATATAGATATATTTTAAATTTATATAAATAATTAATTTGTATTTGTGTCTGTGTGTGTATATATAATAATACATTAAATAGTAAAATAAATATGATCATATTTTAAAAAATATGTTTCAATTACAAATGAATAATTGTATAAATTAGTAATATCAGTCATTATATAAATTAATATAGTGTATATTATAATGTGTATACATAAAATTATATTATTCTTTTATATATTTAAAAAATTCAAAGTTGTCTATTATGTATACATAATTTATATTAAATATCAAAATAAATAGATAAATATTTAATTGTAAATGTATTAAGAAAAGTATGTATGTATGTATGTATGTATATATATATATACACCGTTCAAAAGTTTGAAGTCAGTACATTTTTTTCTTTCTTTTTTTGAAAGTAATGAATAGTTTTATTCGGCAAGGCTGTATTGAATGGATAAAAATTGATAGCAAAGACTCATATTGTTAGAAAATTTATTCACAAAAGAATTCAGAAAAAAGTATCGGCATATCAGCATATTAGAATGATTTCTGAAGGATCATGTGACACTGAAGACTGGAGTAATGATGCTGAAAATTCATCTTTGATCACAGCCATAAATTATATTTTTAAGTATATTAAAACAGAAAACCAATATTAGAAATTGAAATAATATCTCACAATATTAGTTTTTTTTCTGTAGTTTTGATCAAATAAATACAGCCTTGATGAGCACAAGAAACTCCACTAAAAACATTAAAAATCTTACCTATCCCAAACTTTTGAACATCAGTTTATATATAACATACATATCTTATATATAACAATGTATAACATATATTCTGATCACGTCCAGTGTAGACATGGTGTAAAAATGTTAAAAAGCTCTCTTTAACGAACCTTCCCCAGATATCCTCAGTCTCAACGGCAGGTGTTTGGCTTCCAAATAATTACACACAGCAAAATGTGTTGTTAAAGAAATGCTACAATTGTGTTTTTATATGTTACTGGTAATGGTGATTTTCAAGCATTAGGAAGTAATGGGAATAAATAGCAGGAAGAGCTAGAAAATGCCAGCTGTATGAAATATAAAGCACAGCAGACCCTTGACTTTTCACGCAGAGAATGGAGAGTCGCCGCGGGGCAGACACATTGAAAATGTAGCCATGTTGGACAGCTTTGATTTGGATTTGGACTGAACAAATTCAGTGCTGCATTTTTCATGTCAGAAACGACCGCTAAGAACACTAACATGTTCTGTGGCTTCATAATACATCCTAACATTTTTTTTCCCAGCATGCACAGTGCTTTTCTTTCCACGACCCGGCTCGACTCGGGCTAATGAATGAGAATGAGTTGTGAATGTGTTGACGTTGTGTGCTGGAGCAGATGTGCTGCGTGTTGAGGGTCATGGGCTGAGGGTTGGGTTGAGGTGCATTTGTTATTGTGTCGCTGGAGAGGGCCCTCGGGATAATCATATGGGCACATTATCATGTCTTGACAACGAGCATGTTGGATAGTATTTGCCCCACATGTCAAGGGTCACTGGAAAGACAACATCTACATTAATCCTGGACTATGTAAATAAGAGTGTACATTTATATCCTGGTAATTTCTTTGTCTTTATAGGAGTGAGTGTTATATCGAACATTCACAATATATTTGGCGTGATTTAGCTGGAGATGAAATTTAGTTGAGATAAAACTATTTTAGGGAGAGAATATTTTTACACAAATCATGATTACTCTTTAAGTTTGTACTTATAATTGAATTGAGATGAATTTAGTACGTATTACTAACTGATTCCTGGAATATTTTCTATAACGAATTATTAAATTATTAGCTGAAATTATTAAAATAACCCCATTCAAACGTTTGCGAACCCTTGGTTCTTAATACTGTGTGTGGTTACCTGGATGATGTGGATACCTGTTTTTTGTTTTGTGATGGTTGTTCATGAGTCCCTTGTTTGTTCTGAACAGTTAAACTGAGCACTGTTCAGTTTTAGGACAATTGAGGGACTCAAACACAACTACTAAAAAAGGTTCAAACATTCACTGATGCTCCAGAAGGAAACACTGTGCATTAAGAGCCAGGGGGATGAAAACTTTTGCAATTTGAAGATCAAGGTAAATTGTACCTAATTTGGCAGTACAAAATGGAAAAAATATATTTCTACAAAATAAAAAAAAACTGGACATCTTCATCTTGTTCAAAAGTTTTCACCCCCACCCCAACTCTTAATGCATCGTGTTTCCTTCAGGAGCATCAGTGAATGTTTGAATCTTTTTTAGTAGTTGTGTTTGAGTCCCTCAATTGTCCTCAGTGTGAAAAGATGGATCTCAAAATCATACAGTCACTGCTGGAAGGGGTTCAAATATGCAAAAGATGCTGGAAAACTGAAGATTACGAAGGACCTGGAGGATTTTTTTGAAGAACAGTGCTCAGTTTAACTGTTCAGAACAAACAAGGGACTCATGAACAACCATCACAAAACAGAAAGACTTTTTTATCCAGGTAACCACACACAGTACCAAGGGTTCCCAAACTTTTGAATGGGGTTATTTTAATAATTTCGGCTATTGTCTTGTGGCTTAAATGTAAACATCTTTTATGTAAAATATCTTACTCAGGACAGTACTAAATAAAAAATAACATGCATTTTGTATGATCTCATATTTTGTTAAAATTACATTTTCACAGATTCTGCAAGGGGTTCACAAACTTTCAAGTGGCACTGTATATACAGTGTATATCTATTGGTCATAAAATAATTTCTTGAAAATCTATATAAAATTCGGAAGGATAGATAGATAGATAGATAGATAGATAGATAGAATCACTTTTTTAAATTGTTTTGGAACAAACAATGAAAAACATTCAATTAAAAATGTAAAAACAAAAATATTTTAACATTAAGCCCAGTCACACAGCATAAAACAAATGATGAAAGGAGCAATTTAAAAAGCTATCAAGTGTGAGTGGCAGGGGCAGAAGTTGAAAGAAGGGCTGATGGTCCAGCGAGAGGAACAGTAGATGTGAAGCGAAGGGAGAGTAATTCCTGGAAAGGGTTTTGATCGTGACAGTCAGAATGGCAGCCCCTGAGGAAAGGAAACGCGCTGACAGCGTAATAGAAGTGAAATCGCTGGAATAACATGGCCGAGGCCTCTCAACAGCTCCCTCAGATGCCATCTCACACCGAGTGTCACAGTCTCTGCAAAATTGGTGTCATTATGGGAAACGTTGCTCCGCTGTGACAGCTAGTTAAATTGAGGGAGAGCCGTGTTGGTTATTTGATCACAGTGCATTAAAGTTGAGCTGGTAGGCCGTTCATTAAATATAAATACAAGGAGAAAGCAAACTTTGGACACTGGTTTCTTGCTCCAGTTGAAATTGCTTGGGTCCTGTCAGTGCAGAGGACTGAGTCGTCAGGAGTGTTTGAACAAGATGGGGTGAATCTGCTTTACTGTCATTTCTGATCAATCGACTGCTTTCTTGCTTAATAAAAGTGTATTCATTTCTTTCCTAATAATCTTACTGACCCCAGACTTTTGACTTTTGGTAGTGTTTAAAAAAAAATCCAGTGATAGCAAACTATTGGAAAAAGCCATGGGAATTCACAGAAATGTGTAGGATTTCAATGCTGTATGTGATCAGAAATGTGCAATTGTAAATGCAGAGTTGGTGAATAACGTTGTTATTGTAATGTAATTTCATGCTGTTGAACATTTGTGTCATTTATCACAATTATAAAGCTGGTTACAGGAAGCTCCCACAGGGCAAAGTAGAAGCGAATGCATAAATGGGCATCGCTGTGTGGCAGCGAGGATGACCCTGATGGTGTCTCTGTGGTGTCAGCAGGGCCGGGGATCTGGCTTCCCCAGCAGGAGACGGCCCAGGGGTTCGGGTGTCACGGGCCGGGGAGGACGTGGCCGGGCCAGAATGAAGAACGGACTCCCTCCAATCCCAACACCAGGAGTACGTCACATGATCTGACAGCTACTACACAGTTTGTTCTGATACACAGATGAATTGCTTTACTGCTCTTCTGTTTATTTGCTGGTTTGTTTGCGTCTCTGCAGGTGAACATCATGGAACCCATTTGCACATTCAAGGAAGAGGAAGAAAACGCCATGCACAGTACAGTGGTGATTTTCTCTAGTACAGACACGTTCACTATGAAGCAGGTAAATGATTCTGAGCGCTCGTGCTGCTGCAGCTGTATATGTGGAGTCTGCTGCTCTCTTACACTGGTGTGTGTGTGTGTGTGTGTGTTTTCTTTAGGATATGTGTGTGGTTTGTGGGAGTTTTGGACAGGGTGTGGAGGGTCGACTCCTGGCCTGTGCTCAGTGTGGACAGTGTTACCACCCCTTCTGTGTTAACATAAAGGTGAGCACACTGAGCAGGATGAGGCCAGAACATCCTTCCTTTTTTCTAAAAACTGTTGGAGGTGTTGATGTTAGTGTTAATTATGACCAGCCAAGAAAAGTTTGACAGACCTGGGAAGAAAATTTTATAAAAAATTTCACAAAAAAACCCCCAGACCAAAATAGCATTGAAATTAAAATATTTTTTTTAAATACATGCAAGGCAAAACTGTGTTGATGTTATTTAAACATTGTGATTGTTTTTAAAACTTAAATAATAAATTTCTGCAAGAAGTAAGTTTTTAAAATTAATACTTTTAAGAATGTATTAAATTTAACAGAAGTATAGAGTAAATACATTTATAATATTACGAAAGATTTGTTATTCTTTAAAATGAATAAATGTTATTCTTTAAGCTTTTTATTCATCAGATTTCAAACTTTTATTTATCAGATTAATGAAAAAAAGCATGGTTTCCACAAAAAATATTAAGCAGAAAAAAATTTATTCAGTTTTTTAAAATACATTTTTATATTTTCATTTTTTTTAATGTTAGTTTAATTCTTACAATTTTAATTTGTTATATGCTTTGTCATTTTCTTTAGTTTTTTTGTTTTTATATTACTGGTTAAGTTAAGTTAAGTTTTAGTTTTTATTGATTTCTAGTTCAATTGAATTTCAGTATTGTAACTTTAATGCTTCAACTTGAAGCTGTTAAAGAAGTTGAAGTTTTTAGATGTTAATGATGTTTTTCATCTAATTTTTATTATATTTTATTTCGGCTTTAATTTCAGTTAACGAAGATGTTTTAATAGATTTGTTTGTTTTAGTTAACAGTAATAAACCTGGTCTGTGTGATTTTACAGACAAGATACAATTAAAGGGATAGTTCACCCAGAAATGAACACCCTGTCATCATTTTCTCAATCTCATGTCGTCTCAATCCAAACCATCTTTTTTTCTGTTGAAGACAAAAGTTGGTCAATGTTTTATTTCTTTTTTATTTTTTATTTTTATGTCTCACTGTTGTTATTTTATTTTATTATTTTATTTTATTTTACCTACAAAACTAAGTAGGGTGCATCGTTGTTTTGGACCCCTTTGACTTTAATTTTATGGAAAAAAAAACATTTGAAACATCTTAAAAATATCTAAAATAATCACCGTTTTGAAAAAATCCGCTGCTATGTTACTAAAAACTACTGTTTCCTTCAGTTTTTCTTTTGTCTTCATATGCACTCTGCCTCATGTTAACTGAAATGCATTGCTCGTCAGATCACTAAGGTGGTGCTGAGTAAAGGCTGGCGGTGTTTGGAGTGCACCGTGTGCGAGGCGTGCGGTCAGGCCAGCGATCCCGGCCGTCTGCTGCTCTGTGACAATTGTGACATCAGCTACCACACCTACTGCTTAGACCCGCCCCTGCAGAACGTGCCCAATGGGAGCTGGAAATGCAAATGGTATTCCACATCGCATCAAATCAAATAATGAACATTTCTAGTGTTATTACATCTGTCTGTTTTTAATTTACACTTTTTTTTTAATATTATGTTAAAATAATCATACTTTTGCAAAATCATTTTACTTCAGCTGCTTTTTGTTCTTGTGGTTAATTTAAGAATAATTGCTAGTTACAATGGAGGATTTTTTGTTAACAAAAGGCATTTTTTCAAAAGGATTTTATTTATGAGAATTATTTTACTTGTCATGTATTGATGTGAGCTGTTATTAGGGTGGCTGGAATGGCTGGAGTCGTGTGGTGTGTGATTAATCTCATTGTGCTGCTTTGGCGTCCCGCAGGTGTGTGTCCTGTACGCAGTGCGGCGCAACGTCTGCGGGTCTGAGGTGTGAGTGGCAGAATAATTACACTCAGTGTGCCCCTTGCGCCAGCCTGGCTTCATGCCCGCTGTGCCAGCAGGACTACAACGAGGAGGAGATCATCCTGCAGTGCCGCCAGTGTGACAGGTGAGCGGTGGCCCAGCACTCGGGTCTGGGCTGTGCATGTACCTGCTGAGGCACTTGGATCCCTTTCAGCTCCACAAATTACTGCCATCAAACAAACTGGATACCTACTAGATACGGGAGATGCTGTCTATATGAAATATATTTGATAAAGTGTTCAAATAGTGGTTTGTAAGGAGTTACTATATTGAATAGGTTTTATTCCGCAGGTAGTCAATTGATTTAAAGTGACTGTAAAACATTTATAATGTTACACAAAATTTTTAACTTTCTGTTAAAGAATCGTGGTGAAGATTTTGGAGGTATCACAGTTTCCACAACAATATTAAGCAGCACAATTGTTTTCAACATTGACAGTAATCAGAAATGTTTCTTGTAGGGCTGTCAGAATGGCTGAAAAACTAAATTAGAATTTTGTACTTAAATATTATTAAAATTCAAATTATATTCGAATTTAAAATGCATAATTTCAGTTAGGGTGAACATTTACATTGTACATTTCTCAATAAAAAAACATGAGATGCATGTTTTTGATCTCATAAAGCACACCATAAAGTCTCGAGATTTTTCATAGTTGAACTTGCATTAATTTTACATGGCTTTCTAAACATGCGGCTCTTTTGTGCAAGACGCGAGTGCATTGGATATAGATGTCCTTCTAGAAAATGTGCTAAATATTCGTTCTGTGTGAAAGGCTTGGTTTCAGGTTTCAGACATAAGCAAGATCTTCTCCGCATTGGTGTTCTCTTTTTCTGCAATATTTTAAATGAACAACGCAGCAGCGCCACATCTAGTGGCTTCAACTGGATAGACTAACAGAAACATTAAAATGCAACGACACTTACATCGTCATCGCATCTTGTGTGCCACTGATAAGGTTGCCTCCTTAATGCACACCTAAAATTCAAATGCAACATTTTTGCATTCGAATGTGGATTTTTATTTTAAATTTGACGAAAATTCGAAATTCAATTTTTTTTTTTTTTTTTTTGTTTCTTGAGCAGCAAATCAGCATATTAGACTGATTTCTGAAGGCTCATGTGACACTGAAGACTGGAGTAATGATGCTGAAAATACAGCTTCGGGTGACAGGAATTTTAAAATATTTAAAAGTCTAAAATTGTATAAATTGTAATAATATTTTACGATATTACTGTTTTCACTGTATTTTTATCAAATAAATGCAGCATTGGTGAGCATAAGAGACTTATTTTAAAAAACATCAAAATGTTCCCAAACTTTTAAATAGTATTAGTTTTTCAATATGAGATCTTCTGATAAATGCTACTAATCATTCATAACCCCAATATTTTATAAATATAGTGGCAAAAATTCAACTACTACTGCTAATAATAACTTAGTTTTATAAGTTGTATTTTTATCTGTTTATATTTTATAAACTTGTTTGTGTATTCATATTGAATATTTTATAATTTTTTACATTTTATTTTTTAAATGATTATTTATTTATTATTGAGCATTAAAACGTTTTTAAAAATCTTGCATGTTTTTATTCTGAGTTTTAAAAATGATCTGAATAAGAATAATTGTGAGTATGATTCCTTATAAAAAAATATTAGTTGATCTCTAGTTTTTTATATGTTCATATGCAGTTGCTAATATGTGGTTGGTGTTTACTGGAGTGTTCTGGATGGTTGCTAACTAGCCCTAGTGAAAAGTATCCACCTCCAATTATATTTTGATCCCTTTATGTAACTCGTTATCCCTCTTTAAACATAAGTCATTTACATTTTTTGCCCATTCATTGTCAAATTCTAAAAGTATATGACGATGAAATGTAGAAAAGTAACAGGACACCTCTCCTAAATACATTTTGCAGTTTGTGTTATTATGTATTAACATTCATTCATTTAGCAGATGCTTTTATCCAAAGTGACTTACAACTGATGACAACAGAAGCAATCAAAACCAACAAAAAAATGCAATAGTATGCCAGTGCTATGACAAGTCACATATATGTGTGTGTGTGTGTGTGTGTGTGTGTGTGTGTGTGTGTGTGTGTGTGTGTGTGTGTGTGTGTGTGTGTGTGTGTGTGTGTGTGTGTGATTTTTTTATTTTTTGTATGCATGTATGTATCAATCATGTCTGTAGTACAAACCTGCCGTTTCCGTGTGTGCAGGTGGATGCATGCCTCGTGTCAGGGAATCCACTCGGAGGAGGAGGTGGAGAAGATTGCTGAGACCAGCTTTGACTGCAATCTGTGCCAAGGCCACACCCCCCTTTCTCCCCGTAAACACTGCTTCAGAACAATCCAGTCTGTTTTTTTACATTTATAAATAGTTTTTTGGTTGAAGTTGTGTATTTGTGTGTTCATTACATAGCGCATGGAACGCCAGCCAAGTCTTGTTTGGATTTAGTCGAGTCTGTTCTCATGCCGCAGAGAGTCACGAAAGCAAGAGATCCTGGTAATGATGTCATTTTACGAAAACATTACGGTTTGTTTGTGTATTTATTTATTTCTTTTTAAACATATTTACAAAAGTGTCAAATTATGGTCAATTGAAAGATGTTTTGGTAAATGCTATACAATAAGGATCAGTTTTGTTAAAAGGGGCATATGATGCTGCTAAAAAGAACATTATTTTGTGTATTTGGTGTAATGCAATGTGTTTATGCGGTTTAAGGTTCAAAAAACACATTATTTTCCATATAATGTACATTATTGTTTCTCCTCTATGCCCCGCCTTTCTGAAACACGTCGACTTTTACAAAGCTCATCGTTCTGAAAAGTGAGGTGTGCTCTGATTGGCCAGCTATCCAGTGCGTTGTGATTGGCCGAATGCCTCAAGCGTGTGACAGAAATGTTACGCCCCTAAACATACTGTGATGCCGTGATTGTTTTGAAAAGCGAGGTGTTCTGTGAAGCTGCTCTGCTCGTGCACATCCCATCATCGGTTCTCTTTTAGCAGTTCAGTCAATGTACTGTTAGGAGTAACTGAATAACTCAAGATATTGGTTTATTTAGTGTCAGAGGGAGTGTAAGGCACATTTATAAACCGAGTAATTTAAGTAATTTGTGGATTAGTGTGTACTGGAGATGCGAACCGTTTCAAACGATTCAGTTCGATTTGGTGAACTGGTTCGACCGGTTAAATAGAAAGTTTGCGATCCGGACATCACTAGACAAGACAAAAACAATAAAACCCATTACAAATGAGGCATTTTGTTGTATCCAGTGGGGACATAATTACTGATTATAATGACTTATATTTGTTATCTGAGAAACAACAAGCCTACTCTACTGCTCAAAACTCACCTTTGAATCATCATTGGCAAATTATTTAAATATAAAAAACGTACTTACAGGCCGTGAGTCAGAAGCGCCAGACTTAACCACTGATTTCTAGTCGTGTCCTCTTTTGGAAGGCCAAACAAAGTTTCACTTCAACAAAACACATACCAACTCCACAACATGGCAGCTGCGGCAACAGAGAGAATCAAAGTTACGCCTTCTTTCTATGTGTGAACATTTGGGTGGTGTTATGCAAATCTTCCCACATAGTGACGTAGAGATGTGGGGGCGTGTTTAAACGAACCATTTTAGGGGTGTTTGGTTGACTCTTAACTTTTATAAAGAATCTCTTTGGATTTGAGACTCTAGTCTTTGCAACTTTACAGATCTTCTTTATGCACCAAGAGCTTGTAACACTCCAAAGAGAAAGGAAAACTTGAAATCGCATCATATGACCCCTTTAACATTTTAACTACATAACATGAACTAACAATAAAAAATAATAAATTAATTTTAGTTCATGTTAATTTTCAACATTTACATATGTTGTTAAAATCAAAGGTATTTGTTAATATTACTTAATGGACCTGAACAAACAATGAACAGTTGAATCAACACTGTAACAAATATATGGCTTATTGTTAGTTAATGTATTAACTCATTTTAACTAATGGAACCTTAAAGTGTTGTTGCAATCTCCATATTTAATTCTGGTTATTCTTCGCTATTAAACACATATATTGTTCTTCGTAGAGTAGAACATTCTCACATGCCACAGTAATGTGCGATTTGAGAGTGAATCGTTCTTTTTCCAATGAGGTTCCTCTGTGTTTCTGCTCCACAGAGCTGACGAGGACGTACACCCAGGACGGTGTTTGTCTCACAGAGTCTGGTCTGTCGCAGCTCCAGAGTCTCGCCAATGCAGCCTCGCGGCGGAGACGCTCCAAACCCAAACTCAAGCTGAAGATCATAAACCAGAGCAGTGTGGCCGTGCTGCAGACGCCTCCAGACCCACAGACTGAACTGTCCAGAGAACTCTCCAGAGACCTCGACGACACCAAAAGTACTGCTTCTTACTTCTCAACCATGCTTCTTTTAGCGGTAGTTTCATATCCGTGTACAAAGCGAAGTAAAAAAGATGCCATTTTGAAGGTTAACAACATTACCAAACTCAAAGCAAACTTAATATAGCTTAGCACGATTTTGAAAATCAAATGCTGCGTTTGAATTAATTAGATAAGGTAACACTTTAGATTAGGGAACACATATTTACTAGTATTTAATAAACCTTAATAAACTCCTGATTACTGCTTATTGATAGTAAATGGGAATACAGTGGTCACTTTATTTACACATTTGCACAGTTTTGCAGTTTGTAGCATTTCATCAATATTCTGCCAAAAGTTTGATGACTTAAATTTTTGAAAGTGAAGAATTTAAGACTTAAATATTAGAAATGTAACTTGTAGTGTCAATAATTATTAGGCCGATAATTATCATGTAGTCCATTACTGATCATAGATTTCATTAAGAAAACTGTAATTAGTAATGTAATCTAGGACACTCATTTTAGGTAATGTACTCTGACTACTTTTAGATGGCTTTTTATCTGACTTGTTCTAAACCAACCATTTAACACATTCAAAGCTATGTGGTATGACACAAATTAAAGAGAAAAAAGAAGAAATAGTAAGACTCAATAAATTATGAATTATATATTGTCATTGTGTGAATATGTAATTGTCATTCGAACAAAAGTATAATGTATATAATGTAATACACTGTAATTTTGAGTACTTTATATATATATATATGTGTGTGTGTGTGTGTGTATATATATATATATATATATATATATATATATATATATATATATATAAAACAGTCGTAGTAAGTCTTCAATTTAATTAGTGTTAAAACAATAGTACAATAATAGTAATAAGCAGCAGCCATATAATATACATAAATATACAAAGAAAACAAAATAAAACACTTACCAAAAAATGTATATGTTTTATCTGTTCACTTGCATCGTGTGACCAACATGAGGGAACCAAAAACCTGCGAATGTGTTGTTAGAGTATTGAAATATTATCTTAAAATCTCATGGGATACTTTAATGAAATATTTTACATCTAAGTGGTTCGGCTGACAAGAACGCTTGGAAACATTCATGACATTGATGGGCAAAAAAAAGTCCATGGACACATTATATGATTATAGTCAGGATTTCTTTTATCGCTGTCAACCATCTTGGATGGGAAATCTTTAGTGAACTCATGACAAGGCATTATAGAAATCCATGTGATTATTTTGAAAATGATGTATCGTAGAAGGCAGCATAATCTCTACCTACAATTTAAAACAGCCTTCACATTGGGAGTGCACCTATAGTGCCATAAAACTAGGTAGGTGGCTCATTATAGTGATTTGAAATGTTCTTTTTAGCACAAATGGACTGCATCTATTGTGTAAGACATACAGTATTAAAGTGTCTCATTTTACAGTTCTCTTCCTGTAGTCTGGGTTTGCTTACAGGTGTGTGATCCCTGACTGCTGTGTGTGTGTTCGTTTGTCTGTGTGTGTTTTGCAGCAGAAGGGGAGATGGTGGACGGTGAGGGGAAGTCAGACTCCAGCCCCGAGAGAGAGGCCACAGCAGAAGACGACTCTAAAGACACAGATCCCTGCAAGAAGAGGAAGAGGAAGCCCTACCGCCCAGGTGAGAGACAAGATGCTTCAGCAGAGTATAACCAAACTCAATTTCCTTTTCCTTTGTATGAGAGCATTCCTCGTTTCAATATTTGTCTATTCCAGGTGGATGCTGGAAATTGAATGTTCATGCATGATTGTACTTTATACAGGGCTGTTATGCATAATTAGAAAAAGGAATAGAGTAGAAGGCTCAGCTTCTCTTGTTTTGTTTATTAATCTTATTTAAAAAAAAAATGTGATATGTAATACTTTTTTACTTGCATGCATCAAAAACTTTTATATTTTGAATTTTTAAAAAATTACTGCTTCATCGGAACGGATAGAAACTAGGTGACTTTATGTAGTGGTGGGCCGTTATCGGCGTTAACGTGAGACTCTTATCGGGCGATAAAAAAAATATCGCCGTTAATCTATTCTCAAAGTTGGGCTGGGAGCTGGGTCTATACTACGCAAGCTATGATGACTTTCACCGTGATAGTTTAGCGCGGATGTATACCTGGACGAATTGCACTGTAGGGCGTGAGAACGAGAACGAGTCTTCGAACCTGTGTGTATGCCTACTGTGAAATTACCAAGCTTCCCAAAAAAAAACACGACAAGACTCACACCTGTTTCACACATACTCCGTCTGCAGTGCGTATGCAGTCCCGTGTGTTACGTACAGTCCGTGTGTGCAGCACGGCCTCATTGTGCTTTCACTCAGGACGCGTTTGAAGTCCGCTACTGATCCGCGGCTGTTTAGTCCACAAACACAACATTTGTTCATCATTCTATATTTCAAAACCACATGTAAAAATAAAAATCTTGTGACTCTTATCACAGAACAGTAACAATCTTTCATATTCATAGACATTAGTTTAAACTTCATAAATATAAACAACATATTATTCATGCATTTGACTTGCAGGTTTGTACAATAAGCTGCTCAAGCAAGCGGCAAAACATTTAAACACAACAATTAGCCTAGTTTTCTTGTTGGGATATCGCACATATTTAAAATGAAAGCACCGCTGACAGAAACAGTCAACTCTCGTGCCTTTTGCATTTAAATCTTTATTACAAGCAATCGCACGGTTCTTAATGAACTTTGTTTTTCTGCTTCCATAAAAGTGCATAGGCCTATATCATGTTGCCTGGTTTATCTAAAGGTGCTCTTTTTCTTGTTTTAAACCTAGCCAAAAACCCATGTGTTGCGTGTATAACACAGAAGCCTTTAATTAGTATTCATTTATTGTGAAATTACTGCATTTCCGTGTCAATCCATGTTAATTTTTACCGCGAACAATGCGCTGTCATTTTAATTCAGCGCCTGCAGCACAGCAAAAATAGACTAAATAGGTACGTAAACGATTGCTGCACTGCTGCAGACGCACCACTCCTGAAACGCACTGACTGACCACAATCGCGTGAACGCTGGAATCCGTTAACATGGGTGCGTAAAAAATAAATAAAAATGCAACGCATACGCACTGCAGACGGAGTATGTGTGAAACAGGCGTAAGGTTGTTTGCAACTTGTGCAATGCGGAATTAGTTTACTGTAGGAGTTCTTCCAGTCTCAAGTAGCACCTAAATGCAAAGCATCCCTTCGCTAATGCAGAAGATGCCGGGCCAAGCAATGTAGCGCAGGGGAAGAGTCGTCATCAAACTACTATGTTTGAGTGCAGCACAGCTCTATCAGTACTAACAAGTACATCTTATTGAACATAATTTGAATGCCTTCGGCAGAATTTAAATGAGCCATTTTAATCTAGATTAATCTAGATTAATTCCAAGATTACAGTGAGATTAATCTAGATTAAAAAAATTATCTATGCCCACCACTACTTTTATGCAATTTCTTATGTGAACACACAAAAAATGAGGGCATGATTTGAAAAGTTAGTCACACTTGTGGTACTGGGCGTCAAAAATTACCGCCATTGGAAATGAATGGGAAATGGGGGGGGGGGGGGGGGGGGGGGGTGCAAAAATAAAAAATATAAAAAATGTGTGTACAATCTACAAATCAGCCATGATGCAGAAAAAAGTGAACAGCTAGTCTCTTTTTTAACCTGAAATACTGCATTAATTGAAAAATAGATATTTTTAGAAAGAATGTTGTATTATTTTCAATGTGGAAAAGTGGATCATAATTATTACATAAATATTAATTGGTACTATAAAATACAAAATGTAAAAGAAAAAATATTATTGAACAAAAATCTCTTACAAAATCTGTTTGATCCAGGTATTGGAGGTTTCATGGTCAGACAGAGGAACCGGACAGCTCCGGGCAGAACCAAACAGACCTTGGGCAGGAAGGACTCCACTGGTTCTGAGACCCTGCAAGGCAAAGATGAGAGTAAGTATCGTTCAACACTTTCAGCTCGATGACTTCCTGGTAGTTAATCTTGGATCTTAAATCAATATCTTCAGTCTTCATTATTTTTTAATATCTTTTTGAAAGTAACAACTGCTGGCAAATGTACACAAGCACTGCAAAAGTGCATAAGGCTGGATGAGACCCCTGATGTAGACAGATCTATCATTAACATCCACATGAATACATTTTAGGTCAAACAAAAAAGTTTATTAATATGTGTATTATATATGTTGTAATTTTTGGATTACAAAGAATTTGAATGTAAAGAATGAGTATGTTTGCTCTTTTCTGTCCTGATAGGCTGGGGTGACCAAGCGCCTGACACTCCAATTGATGAAAAACATCCTTTGTCTGATTTTCCCGACAATCCTGAGGTTAAAATACGGAAACGCTACAGGAAAAAGAAGACCAAACTGGAGGAGGCTTTCCCTACTTACCTACAGGTCTGGCTCACGATCAACTTTTGAGTCAAATTATCGACTTTCCATCTTTTAAAATATAATTAAGCTAAGGAGCTAAGGTATACTGGGTGTTTGTCAGGCCACTGTTCTGTGGTTGCTGGCTCAAGTCAAAAAAGTAATATTTGATGTTTAATATGGCTCAGGTCTGTCTATGTAAGGGTTTTTTAATCTACCAGGCAGAAATCACAACTCACATTCTCTTGGAAAAGCTATAGCAATTCTCTGCCAAACAAGCCACACAATATGAGATCATATCTAAGCTGTACTTCTCTGGAATCATTGGTAACTTTTCAGCAGATGCTCCCTTTATCTCAAGGAAATTCCCGGGATGTAACTCGGCGACTGTTGCAGATGCACTGGAAGATGCCACGTCTCTTAGTAGGGTTTAGATCACTGCTGGGTGAACTGGGAGCTCGTCTAGTCAAACCTGACATGTAGGCTCTCCGGGAGATGAAGTCATTTCAGCTCAACCTCCCGTTGTTGGTCTTTTTGTTTTTCAAATCGAGTTTCGGAGTGATTTTGAACTTACTTGCATACTTTTGTTAGTAACTTTTTTTTTTTTCAAGAAATTAGTACTTTTATTCAGCATGGACACATTAAATCGAATAAAGTGACAAGTTATAATGTTTTAAACTTTCTATTCATAAAATGTATCAATGTGACCACAAAATATGAAACACTGATGATAAGAAATGTTTCTTGAGCATCAAATCAGCGTCTTGGAATGATTTCTGAACGATCGTGTGACACTGAAGACTGGAGTAATGATGCTGAAAATTCAGCTTTACATTACAGAAATTACATTTAAATATTAGATATATATATATTTAATATATATTCAAATAGAAAAAAAAACTATTTAATTGTAAAAATATTTCACATTATTAAGTTGGCTTGAAAAACCAACCTAAGCTGAATGGCTGCTTTGGCTAGTCCTCCAAGCTGGTTTTAAAGTGGTTTTGCCCACTTTTTTTTAGCAGGTCAGGCTGGTCTTAGCTGGATTAGCATAGAAACATCTTAACACCATGCTAGTAACATGTCAATCATGTTGGAAGC
This sequence comes from Cyprinus carpio, assembly GCF_018340385.1. Lineage (NCBI taxonomy): Eukaryota > Metazoa > Chordata > Actinopteri > Cypriniformes > Cyprinidae > Cyprinus > Cyprinus carpio. The sequence goes on from NC_056598.1 coordinate 10,134,013, forward strand.
ATGCTAGTAACTTCCTAATCATGTAAACATGCTAATAACTTTCTAATCATATTAGAAACATGCTAACAACATGCTAGTGACTTGTTTATCATGCTACCAGCATGCTAGTAACATGCCAATCATGCTAGGGACATACTAGTAACTTGTTAATCATGCTAAAAAACATTCTAGTAACACCCTAGCAACTACCCTCAGTCATGTAACAACCACATAGCAACACCCTAGCAACCACTCTGTGTACCCTAGCAACCGCATAGCAACACCTTAGCAACCAACCCAGGTACCCTAGCAACTGCGTAGCATTACCCTAGCAACCACCCCAGGTAGCCTAGCAACACCTTTGCAACCACCCTGGGTACCATAGCAACACCCTAGCAACCACCATTATTGAAATTTAGTTGCAAAAAAGTGTTGTCATTATACAGTATAAAAGGTTTAATAATTTTTTACTTATAATATAAAGTAAAATAACTGAACATTTGAATACAATAAAGCAATACACAGAACAATTATAAAGTCAAAATTTTTACACAGATTAAAGTGCAAAAGAAGTAAAAAGTCCAATAGGTATTACTTTACAATAAGATCTCATTAGTTAACCTTAGTTACTGCACTAACGTTCTGAATGAGCAACAGCTACATTTGCTACAGAAAAATAGGCTACAACTCTTAGCTCATGTTAGCTCATTAAATAACACAGTTGCATCTTTTGATTTTAACAACGTGTTATTAAATATTGGAATTACCTGAGATTAACAGATTTTCAGAATAATTTTTCATTGGCAGTTTATGTTAACTAATGAATTAAGTAAGAGATAATGTACATCCAGCCGGTTGTTCTCGCAGAATAACCCCCGACAGGGTGATCAGGATCCAGGGTGGTTGCTAGGGTGTTGCAATGCGGTTGCTAAGGTACCCAGGGTGCTTGCTAAGGTGTTGCTATGTGGTTGCTGAGGTGTTGCTATGCGGTTGCTAGGGTACTTGGAAAAAAAAAAGTATAACATGAACAATTAAGTTTATCATTGCTATATACTAAAATAAAGCCGCGTCAAATCAATATACTACTATTATAAAACTAGATAGTAAAGTTTGTAGACAAATTTAAGTTGGCTTGAAAAAGCCTAGCTAGAAAGATTGAAGTAGTTTTAAAAGCGTTAAGTTTGAAGGTTTTTAGTTTTAACTAGTATGAAGTTTAAAGTAGTTTTAAAGTTTTGAAAACAATGCAGTTTATCAGATAGATTGATAGATATGAAATATTAAATGAGAAATTTTAGATGTAGATAGATGTAATAGATTCTATGGTGTTTCTATTTTGTGTTTTTTGTGTTTGTGTTATGTTTGTTGTTTATATTATGTTTGTTTGGTAGTTTGTTTTTATGCTGTTGTTTTGTTATGTGGTTGCTAGGGTACCTGGGGCAGTGCAGTTGCTGAGGTACCCCGGGGCTAAGGTTTTGGTGTTGTTGTTGGTTTGGTGTTGCTATTGGGTTGATAAGGTTGTTTGAAATGAACAATTAAGTTTATCATTGTTATATACTAAAGTAAATAAAACAGTTTCAAATCAATATACTACTATTATAAAACAAGTTATTCAGACTCTAATTGTAATTGAATGAGCCACATTTAAAGTTACATAGCCAACATACAAACGTCATTTGAATTCTCTATTAATGTGGCACATTGAAAAAAACAACTAGTCTTGTGCTGTTCTTAATCTTGACTTATTTGGGACACATCCCACTTCCCGCTGCATGTTTCTGTATCACCCTCTCATGTAAATAGCATAAAGCATTCCTGCACACAGTGTATTTACCACTGTATAAAAGATCCAGAAAAATCTATACCACCACACGTTGTATTATACCATCATATCAGCGCGCCCTAGAAAGCGAGAACGGACGGGATGGGAATGACGTAGTTTGGTTGTGCTAATGCTAGCTGTTCATGCTACCACCCTAAAGGTGCTTCTCAGAAGAGCCACTTCAAATCAATTATTAAAAATGGAGGCTTTTAGTGTCAGCCAGGCAGGTTCCCAGAGCTGGAAGATGTCAGGTGAGCTGAACTGAAGTGACAGAGCAGGCGGTGTGCTACGGCGGCTACAGCACGCATGTTGTTGTCGTGCTTGTTCCTGTGATTGCCGTGCGTCCTGCGAGGCCATGCCGGGATGAAACATGAGCTCATTCGAAGGGCTCCCACAACGTGACAGTCAGTGCAGAGTAACGCCATCTGAGAGCCAGACTGTCTGCTCAGACAAACACAGCCATCTGGAAGATCTCCACTGTAGCTGAAAAAGATACTCTATCAACAATACTTTCATTACGAATGATAACAGCTCAGTGTGATTTGAGTACGCCTCAACACAGTTTTGCTTTGAGTGGCATGATCATCCAGAGTGCACTACTGTTGTCTTTGGTAAGAGTGCTATGTGTGTGTTTTGCATCAACGATATTATGTTTTTCCGCCCTGGAATTTGAAAAAAATAAAAAATAAATAAATCATGCAAATATTTATAATATTAAATTGATTCAATATGTGATTAAAATTAATAATATTCATATTAATAATTTAAGATATAATATATAATGTAGTGTTATAATAATTATATATTTTAATAATATATATACGCACAAATTTGGTTATTTAGTTTAATATGATTTTTTATTTATTTTTTTAATGTCTATTCTGCTCATGAAGAATTTATTTGATAAAAAAACTATTATTAAACTATTATTATTAAGAAACTATTAACTATTATTACAGTTCAAAATAATTGTTTACTGTTGCTATATATTTTAAAATAACATTTATTTCTGTGATGGAAAGCTGAATTTTCAGCATCATTATTCCAGACTTTAGTGTAACAATATCCTTCAGAAATCATTCTAATATGCTGATTTGATACTGAAAACCATTGTACTGCTTGATGTTTTTGTAGAAACCTTGATACATTTTAAGTATTCGTTAATGAATATAAAGTTTAAACAAATAGCATTAATCTGAAATGTACATCTTGTAACATTTGGTCGATTAACAGAAGTTATAAAGTTTAAACAAATAGCATTAATCTGAAATGTACATCTTGTAACATTTGGTTGATTTGAAGTGTACATCTTGTTATATTTGTTAGATTTGCAGAATTTAATGTTCTTCTTTTTATTATCATTATATTGTATTATATTTATTATTATTATTTTTTATGCTTCTTTCTTAATATTCTTAATTTTTTATAAACATATATGAGTTTTTTATATGGTGGAATAATTAGTCTTTTTGTACATTTTATACAGAATTCTGAAGGACTCAGACTCCACAATCTTCTCTTGCAGGAGGCCTTTTTTGGGAAAGACCTGCTGGATAAGAGCAAACAGAGCAGACAGGAAACCACACGGCTGCTGGAGGATGAGCGAGACAGGAAACAACTCCCGGCCAATCAGATGAAGCCATTGTCAAACACATCACTCAGTGCGTCAGTGCCACCGCTGGCCAGTAAAGCAGTAGCAGCACGTACGTTTCTCTCTCTCTCTCACACACACACACACACACACAGCCTGTCTCAGCTTTTTTGTCTTTCTTTTTTGTCTTTTTTTCATATGACATTCATACTCAGTCTGATTTTTACATTCATTTCTCTTAAAGTCAACATGAAATTTAAATAGACTGTATTTTCTTGCTTTACACACATTCCTGGTCTTGCAGAGTCACTCAGAAATGTCCCCTTGTGGAAAGTGAAATGGGTTGCAAATGCAATTTCATGTTGTCTTTAATTTGTCTGCACAATTTAGAACACTCTCTTAGAGGACAATCATTAGGCCCTTATAATCACTTTCCTGCTTTATCCGCATCCACAGAGAATTCTGTGGAGCCTCTAGTGGACCTGTCCGAAGAGCTGAAATCAGACACAGAGCTGCTGGGAATGTTTTCTAATACCAGGCAAACTGAGGAGTCCGGTAGGCCTTTATGAGTGTCTCTAAACATGAGAAATGACAGCACATGTTTGCTGTTCAGATGAGCCCTTTCCGTGGGCTCCAGCTCTCTAGTTCTACTATTATCATTGTTGGGCAACATAAAATTCACGAGGTACAAACATAGTTAAACTACAGTAAGGCCTCCCATTTCAAAAAGTAGTGTAGCTTTTAACTACCCTGAAAATTGTATTAAAAAGTGTGGATTCACTTGACTAGATTTGTTTTTCATAATAATAATAAAAAAAAGACATTGCCATGAAGCTTGTGCTTAGATGATAGATATAAGGTTTTGATTTTTGTTATTATTTTTTGCATGTGAGTTGTTGTTCTTAGTGTGGTTTTTTTTTTTTATGGAGTGGGGATTGTGTTTTATTTATTCATAAATCAAACCCAGATGGAGCGTTTAACAAATATCATTTGCATTCTTTCTATGACGAAAAGTAATTATCAAAAACAAGTGAAACATCACCCATCAATGAAATAATGTCATTCATAGAAATGTCAGTGCAAACATATTGGCAGCAGAAATACTTTTCATATGTAGAAGTTTGCCCATAAAGTGTGTGAAACTTGTTTTATTCCATTATTGCATAGTTTGCATTTTTTGATTTGCTGTGAGCTTATATCAGTTTGAGACATAGGGGATATGTTATTTGTATGCAAGGATACTTTTTTTGCCATTATAAGTGACTTACTGTACATTATCCCACTTAATATTTGGCTACTTACTAGATAAATAAATAAACTGACATGAAATATTGACACATGAGAGACATGAAAGTAGAGTGAAGTCGATTTTTTGCCTGGATGCTTTTGAGTTCAAGTCATTCAAGTCACTTTTATTTATATAGTGCTTTACACAATACAGGTTGTTTCAAAGTAGTGCTGTCAAACGATTAATCACATCCAAAATAAAGGTTTTTCTTTACATATAATATGTGTGTGTACTGTGTATATTTATTATGTATATATAAATATTCACACATGCAGTATATATTTTGAAAATATTTACATGTATATATACATATTTCTATCATTTATATGACATATAAAAAGATTTAATATATAAACATAATATTTTCTTAAATATATATATACATGCATGTATGTGTATTTATATCAGAATGAGCTTTTATATATATATATATATAAATTACAAATATGCACAGTACACACAAACTTTTATTTTGGATATGATTAATGGCTTGACAGTGCTATTTCAAAGCAGCTTTAAATTCAACAAGAAAATAGTGATTCAGTGATAAAAAAAATTCAATTCTGTTGTAAAGCAGCTCTAAAAAGACAATAGTAAACAGTCATTATTCAGTTGAAATCAGTTAATTGTTGATGCACACAAATTTCCACACCTAATAATTACACACATTAATTAGCTTTTTTTGAAAATAAATGAATAAATAGTTTAATTTCTAAATATTTCATTATCTATAAGAGATGGTCTTGATTGTCTTTTCATTATATTACTTTCCTAGGCATTTCCATTTTTCATTCTCAGCTCGTTTTATTTTACATTGTGTATGAATCATATCTGGAATCTTTCTTTCTCTCTTCATGGTGCTGATCCCTCATTGTGTTTGGTTTGGATCTCTGTAGGTCTTGATTTTTGCCCTTTCCAAGTTGAGTACTCTCCTTCATCATTTGGTAAGAGCTCATGATCATGTTTAAGTTGTTTGCTTTTTCTTTTGTTCTCTTGCACCCTTTTGCTTGGGTTTTATGGGAATGTTTGTTTTACTTTTCGATTGTTGACACATCACCCACAATGCACACTGCACCTGAAGCCAAACATTATGCATCATGCAGTCCATTTAGTTTACATTACCTAGCATATTGAGAATGATGCAGCAATGCAGCGCTGGGATAACAGATGTAGTCAAGGACGTTTCTCAGAACTGAGGTGTTTTAGAGAAAAACCGAAGTCGTAGATGAATGACTGTCCTCCTGTGAGCGGCAGTCAGGGCCTCTACTTGAATGGATGAGTGAAGAACGGGGCACTGCACCGCCGAGATCCACTGCGTCCTTGGTTTGATGAAAAGGAACCAACCCTAGTAATTTGTGAAAGATGTTGAGTTCTCATCCCTGCTGTAAAAGCAGCCTTGGAAGCCGAGGGAGTCTGACCTCCCTCAGAACACATAGTAGTATTTCTATTTGAATTATTTGCAGCACAGGTTATTTATTCAGTTTTGTCCGTGTCAGATATGCCTCGTATAACGAGATCCACAACCTGCTCTAGTCTGGTTTTTGCGTTTTAGTTTTAGTTCAGTGTTAAAGGGATAGTTTGGCCAAACCCTCATGTTGTTCCAAATCTGTTTGACTTGCTTATACAGAACACGATATTCTGAAGAATATTTAAACTGCTTTGTCTGTAAAATTGGGGACCCCGTTGACTTTCATTTGTGGTCCACAAATAAAAGAGAGCTATACAGATCTGAAACACAGTGAGAGTGAATAAAAGAATAAAAAATTAAATTTTTAGGTGAGCTGTTCTGTCAGTTTTTAACCCTTTTCCTGCCAGTGTATTGGGGAAAAAAAGAAAGAAAAAAGCCAGCCACTGCCAGCATTTTTTTTTTTTTTTTTTCATTTTTAGAAAAAAGTCCCCCAGAATATTTTGTTATTTGAGCATGCAGTATGTCAAATGAAAAAAGAGAATCTGCTTTTTTAATGTTTTAATTCTAGCTATACAGTATACATTCTTTTTATCAACACTTGAATGTTGGTAAGTTTCCTTTTTTTAAAAAAAGAAAAAGAAAGAAACATTTTGAACAAAAAGCTGGGAAAATCACATTTTTGTAAAAGACAAAATATGGATCAGATTCAGAATGATGAACAAAACATAAATCATAGATCATAAACAAAGCTTGCATGGTCCAAAACCACTTCCTGGATCGGCATTTCATTCGGTAACGTTTTGATTTACATGCTGTTTAATGATTTATGATCAAGTTATTTAACATATACGTCTGCTTACATACTGTATGCAATCGCTTGTTTCTGCTTTTTCACCGTATTTTGGTGCAAGCATTCAATACTCAGATGATGTGTAACAAAGCCTTGTACCGTATAATAGTGAAAACACAGAAAGACACAAATTCTGTCAATGGCAGGGAAAGTGTTAAAGATCAACCAAATTTCAGGACACATGGTCCACGGTTTGCAGTTTTAGTTTGTTGAGATGGATGTGACATTATTTGTGTTTTTCTGTATTTGTTTGTATAGGTCTGGATGTTGCTACTTTAACAGAAGACGCATCTGTTTCATCTCAAGCTCATCTGGGCCGAACTCACCTACGTCAGGTGCCCGAGGGGCCACTGGATGGCATCCTCAGCCCCGAACTGGACAAGATGGTCACTGATGGTCTGTATATCACAAATGTATGCACTGTTGAATAGTAATACTTGTTCCTGAAACATCTAAATGTGAACGCCCAATCTTTCTGCCTTACAGAATCAATACTCAGCAGACTCTACAAAATACCCGGTAGGTTATAAACTCACCGACTGCCAGTGAACGCATTCATTCGATATGTTGTAAGCATTGACCGATTCCTTGCAGAGCTTGGTGGGAAGGATGTGGAGGATCTCTTCACAGCTGTCCTGAGCCCCAGCAACAGCCAGCCTCCTCACATGACTCAACAGATCCAGGGAGCTCAAACCCTGCAAGGTCCCGCAGTCCCTGGTTTACATCCCTCCCAACCCAACTCAGGTTTGTTTAGGAAAATAAGCAATGTTTAATGATATGGTTAAGACTCTAATTTAGCAGTTGTCTTTTGATAGTAACATTTGTATGATGTCTGTCATATATTCCATGTTAAAATACTCCCATGCTGGTTTGAATGTGTAGCATTCATAGGTTTAATTCCAAAAGAGTGTGGCACTATCGAACCAGTTCTGGTTGGATTTCCCAAAAGCATAGTTAGCCAACTGTGGTAGCAAGCTCTATTGTTACCAGCATAGTTCAGTGATTCCTGAATCCATATTTCCAACAAATATTCACAAACCGCATTGGAAAGTTGTGGTTGGAAGTAAAGTTCTTGTTTGTATTACATGTGGACATAGATCATGCTATTGAGCAAAATAAACAAGCAAACATGCAGTACAATCAGAATATATCTTTCAATACGATTCTTTTAGATTGTCAAAAGATTAAAAGCATTGTGAAGAGTGATCTACGACTGAATCAAACATCTGAAAATAGAGCAAAACAGGGAAGAACAAAAATAGTGAAATAGTCTGACATTAATTCAGTCTTGAATTGATTGATTATGAAAAATTTGTACTTCACTACATGCATGATGTCATTAAAGAAGTATATATTGTTGAACCAGCATGATTTTGGGAGTTTTGGTTGAGACTTTCTGTTTGGCCAATGACAGACAGGGGCGATGCTCAAGAAACCTGTGTTGACATTATTATTGTAATTCAGTGTTGATGGTATTTGTGCATTTGCACATTCTTCAAAAATCACACATTTCTCCTTTCTGGAATGTTCTGGGTTTTGTAAAAGCTCAGTCGATGGCGTCTGTGGCATTTTGACTCATCCCTTAAGTGCATTACTGTAACCACATTTTTGTTTGTTTTTACAAACTGAGGTTTTTCGTTCTCAGGTGAATCAAACTGAATAACATTCACTGTGAAAGCTGTATGCACCGTTGCTCAGTTGTATTAGTATGTTTTTGTACAGGAATGTCTTCACGAAGTCCAGTGACGAACGGTTTGATGGAACCCAAACAGCAGTTTTCACAGTCCCAAATTGCTCCTGGAGCAGGGCCTGATATGGCTCGAAATATCCCATCAATGCAGCGCATGCCTTTCTCAGACAATTTTAGGTCAGCCTTGATTTCTTCAGACATATGCACACTCACAGCTAAACTGCAATATTGATAAAAAAAAAAATTAATGAACAGAATACATTTGTTTTAGTCTCTTCTTGTTCAGTAGGTGAAAAGGTTTGATTAAATCAGTATTTTTTAGATGACATTTATTATATCTGCTTCACAGGGACAGGAAGTTCAATCTGATAGCGCAGGAGACTGCTGGTCCATGGTCCGCTATAGGCTCAGCTTCGGCCTCTGCTCCAGCCGCTGCCTCTGAGGTGGAGGGAGACTCGATGTCCACTGCACAGAAAAGCACGCTGAAGTGGGAGAAAGAAGAAACGCTCGGAGAACTTGCCACTGTCGCACCAGTCCTGTACACTAATGTCAACTTCCCGAACCTCAAGGAGGAATATCCAGGTCAGCTAAGGGATTTTAAAATGATCTGTTATATACAGTTTTGAAAATCATTAAAGTACTATATGTTACAATCAACACGACTTGCTTTTAGGAATCCATTTTACTATATTTAGTATGAAATAGGGATGTCCCGATCAGGTTTTTTGCCCCCGATCCGATCCGAGTCATTGAATATCTGCCAATACTGAGTCCTGATCCGATACTTGTATATTCCTACTGTTTGATGCACAATTCAAGTACATCAAAGTTATTAAAATCAATCCCATGTATACAGAGTTATGCAGAGAGTAAAAGTAATATATATCTATCTATATATATATGATACTCTCTATGTATATATTTGCACATATTGTATAAAGACATTGATAGAACATGGGATTTCTGATGTAAACTTCTTGTATTTTATACATACAATAAGCATAATAATTGCAACATAAAGATAAAAAAAGTGGAGATAAGGTTAGAAAGCATGAAACTCACTGTGTCAGAATGCCAGTCTGTCAGTCAAATCGGAAGCAAGTCGCAACCCATAGCAACACGTTATGGCAAAGACGTTTTAGATAGTCTGACCACAGATAAAAGTAAATGATAAATGAATATGTGATCACTGCAAAAGTGTGCATCAAATGCATTGCACACGGAAGCTCAAACATGTGTGACATGCTAGAACAGACCTCACTGGTTTCTTTTTCTTTTGGTTTTAATGATGGCTGAACACACGCATACGAGTGTCAACATAATACACATACTGCATGTCACCGGCATGACAGCTGATGTAAAATAATGTAAAATAAGGATCGGACTGAGGAGAGCCGATACCAATAAGTAAAAAAAAAAATAATCGATCCTTGAGATCTGCACAGGACATCCCTAGTGTGAAATCTAACATTTTATATATTGATGCAATTAAGAAAGTTAATATGGTATATTTAGACTTACATGTTGACCTTAATGGACACGGTCTCTTCTTAATATCCCTCAATGTTATACTTATAATAGATACTTTTATTTTTATGTTAAAACCTTACAGACTGGTCAACACGAGTAAAACAAATTGCAAAACTCTGGAGAAAAGCAAGTTCTCAGGACCGGGCTCCATATGTGGTAAGTTACACAGCATCTGCTGCAGTACATTGAGTTTATGCTATACTAGCCATGGTTAAGCATGGTTTTGCTATACTAGCCATGGCATTTGTAGTAAAACTGTGGTTATACTATGGTAATCAATCAGAATGTCTATACGAAATGCACGCATACAGAGCATGTGATCTCTGCGATGCCCAGATGTACAAAACAGACCTTCCCACCTCTGTAATAAACAGAGATGCTAGTCCCGTCCGAATTGGTACATGAAAATCACAGACGTCAGGTGATAAGAATCAAAAATCAAAGGTAGTTTAGAAAACTAGTCCCATCCGAATAGGGCTTTAGAATTTATTTTAGCAGGATATAGGGACCCTTGAGTGTTGGTCAAATAAAAGGAATAAATTGGACCCAAGGAGCTCATTACGGTCTAAGAGATAAATACATTTCAAAAGATATGATTAAAGGCAACATTACCTTGACGTGAAAGTGTGCCACTTAAAATAAAAATGCTTTTAGACAATTAGTCTAAAAACCATGTAATTTTAGCAAATTTATGCAACCTTTGAATTTCAATGGTCTTTCTTTGATATCAACACTGCACAACCACTTTTCCATTCACAGCAAAAGGCCAGAGATAACAGGGCAGCCCTGCGCATTAACAAAGTTCAGATGTCCAACGAGAGCAGTAAGCGGCAGCCGCCTCAGCCAGAGCAGCCCTTAGAAGTGTTTGATCCTGCTATTCCACCACTGGACCCGGAATTACTGTTCAAAGATCCACTGAAGCACAAGGAGTCAGAGCATGAACAAGAATGGAAGTATAGACAGGTAAGTCTCTATAGACATTTGTTAGGAAAAGAGCTAAATTACTTATTGACAGCCAGAAATGTTTTGGTTTTGTCAAATAAATGATATAAATGACATTTCTATGTCTTTGACTTGATTTGTAAAACTGAGTTGCAAGTTTTATTTTTCAGTGAGAATTATTTTAATGCATGTTTGGTCTGATGGTGGACATCAAACAATTTGCAGAATAATAGAAGAGTTACATTAAAAGCAATAAACGTGTAACAAATGTGTCACAACTAGGGCTGTGACGGTATGGGATTTTTTCTTACCGCGGTGAAGAAGCAACAAATCACGCGGTTTAGCGTTTTATAACACCCACCCCCCGCCGGGGAAATCTTCAATGACTTTTGATCAAGAATGCATGCAGCTTGTAAATGAACATAGAAATTAATAATAATAAAGTAGTAGTCTTCTTTATTATTAAAACAGCAAATTATATTTACAATATTAACATAAAATAATATTTATTTCTATAACTTTGTTGTTTTTTTTATATCTTTTGAGTTTAATAGGAATTATGCAGCAGTGTTTGTCATTGTTTGTAACCCATTCTTTGTACAATAAATTATTAAGAATAACAACCTGAGAAAGCTGCAGAAAGAACAAGCCGAGCTCAACATGCCCCAACATTGCTTAGTTCTGGTGAGTTGTGCTGAACTTCGATTCCTATTTCTTTAGACATTGTTTTTTGGGTAACAGTCCGTGAATATAAACGCATATATATGCAGATATGCTGTTCTGAAAGGACGCTGGGAAGGGATATTGTTAGACCGCCCGCTCCTGTTCAAATTACACCAGAGTTTCCGATTGCTACCTTGTTTTATTCGGGAATTTAATCCCACGTCGCAAGAAATCTGGTCATGTTACCGCGGTAATGAGATGCCGACCGCGGTGTTGAGGTCATAACCATCATCACCGCACTTTTTTTGCAAGGTATTTGCAGGAGGAAGCTAGAGGTCTGCATTGCCTTGCATTCAGGAATGCAGACCTCTAGCTTCCTCCTGCAAATACCTTGCAAAAAAAGTGCGGTGATGACGGTTATGACTTTAACACCACAGTTGGCATCTCATTACCGCGGTAATGTGATTATCGTCACAGCCCTAGTCACAACTGCATTTTGTGCTACAGTTTTTAATGTTGAAATGTTTACATGAGCAGCCTTTAGAATAAATTCTACTAAAGCATATTTCTTCACTTGAGAGCGCGGAAAGGAATATGAAAAATGTTTGAAATGTGACATTTTCTTCATGCATTAACTCAGACATCTTAGGAAATTCTCAGAACTTTAAATGAAATACACCTGTGTCCCCTTGTGCCAAGAAGTAATTAAAGGGATACTTAATCACTTACCCCCATGTCGTTTTTTTAAACCCGTAAAAGATTTGTTCGTCTTTGGAACACAATTTAAGATATTTTGGATGAAAACCGGGAGGCTTGTGACTGTCCAATTGACTGCCAAGTAAAATACACTGTCAAGGTCCAGAAAAGTATGAAAGACGTCGTCAGAATAGTCCATCTGCCATCAGTGGATCAATCTTAATATTATGAAGCAATGAGAATACTTTTTGTACGCAAAGAAAACAAAAATAACAACTTTATTCGACAATTCGTCTCCTCTCTGTCTCTCCGTATCACCATAGCGGCATTTTGGGGAATATCCGCTGAACACAAGCAGTGTACGCTCTTCTGTGTTAGCCGCGCTGCACGGATGCACTGTTTTAATTCAAATCAAAAAAGTAATTACACGTAGAAAACCTTGTGTATCCTTGTGTCACGGCTGACACAGAAAAGTGTACAAAGATTGCGTTCAGCATTTGTTTCCCAAAATGCCGCTACGGTGATGCGGAGAGAAACAAATTGTTGAATAAAGTTTTTTTTTTTTTTTTTTTTTTTTTTCGTGTACAAAAAGTATTCTTGTCACTTCATAATATTAAGATTGATCCACTGATGGCAGATGGACTATTCCGATGATGTCTTTCATACTTTTCTTGACCTTTTTGGGTGGAGTAACCCTTTAAGCTTGCCAAAAGACAGAAAAATGGTTTTAAACTCTAAAATAAAGAATTTATATTTATGTTAGCTTGATGTATTACTATTCAATGAATTTAATTCAATGAATTTAATTATTATATATTTTTTCACTTACTGTTGGCAAATGAGACAGAAAAGTAAGCAGCAAGCTAAGATCGAAGCTACACAGAAACTTGAGCAGGTGAAGAATGAACAACTTCAGCAGCAGCAGCAACAACTTCCATCAATCAGCCAATCTGAGCATGACTCTTCTGATCAACAGAAGAGTCCAGTATCTGGACACTCCAACAGTGGGAACATGTCTCCCAAGCAGCCCAGTTCAAAAAATGGGGTTCCAAAGTCACAGTTGCCCGGCACGCCCACATCGTGTTCCCCAGATGACGTCTTTTTGCGCCCTCATCCACCACCCCCATCTTCAGGATCTCAGCCACAGAGCCCTCAGATCTTCTCCCCAAGCTCCTCTGGCTCCAGACCATCCTCACCCTGGGATCCCTATACCAAAATGGTAGGCACACCCAGACCACCACCTACTGGGCAGGGAACTTCACGCCGTAACTCAGAATCAGGGAAATCTCCCAGAGGTCTTTCAGAGCCAATTGGCTCTCCAACAGCCATATGTAATGACCCCTATGCCAAGCCCCCAGACACCCCAAGGCCAGCAGGAGCTACAGACCCTTTTCTCAAACCTATGTGCCCTCCCAGAGCAAGTCAAACAGTGGAAGGGAGGCATCTTATTGGCTCCCCAGGCCATGATCCATTCTCTAGGGTGTCTGTGAGAAAGGAAGCCTACCAGAGGATGCCCCAGGGCAGGATGATACTCTCAGACCCATATGCTCGTCCTTTACTCACTCCTATCCCAGGCAGCAATGAATCAGGGTCCGTCCAGGTCTTTAAAACCCCTATGCCACCCCCTCAGGCTCAGGAACAATATGGAGGTATGCATGCACGGAGAGCAAGTGGGGATCCCTTCGAAAGACCAATGATGCCCCCTCGTTCTTCTGAATCATTTTCCCAGAATCAACAGAACGATCCTTATGCACAGCCTCCGCTCACTCCTCGTCCTGCAGTAGGTGATGGCTATGCAAATCAGAGGCTTTCACGACAGCCCCAAACATTCCCTTTTTCTCAGCCTGGGCCAATGGCACGCCAGCCTTCCTGTAACCCATATGCTCGAGCCCCTTCCACCCCTCGGCCAGACTATTCCCAATGTGATCCCTATGGACAACAGTCTGCTGCACCAAGACCTTCGAGTGACCCTTTTGGCCAATCACCATTTTCTAACCCATACGCTAGAATGCCAGGCACACCTAGACCACATGACCCTGAACCCTACTCTCAGCAGCCTGCATCTCGTCATCCGGTCATGATAAATCAACCCTCTCAGCAGGCTCAACAGCAGACCCAAAACCGCATAATGTCCCCTATGTCAATGGACCCTTACGCTCAACCCCCTGGGACCCCACGCTCAGGAATGGCAGACCGGTTCCCCAAGTCTCCAAGTCACCAAAGGACTCCTGATTCTTTTAGTCAACCCCCTGGACTGCCACGCCCTGTAGTGCCTGATCCTCACGCACAGTCATTGGGAAGATCCCAGTCATTACCTAATGATTCATGTGCACATCCCTCACGAACACCTCATCCTGGAGGAGTCGGACAGGGATTGGTACCTGGGCCCATGGCCAGTCAAGATCCATTCTCTCCTCCTCAAGTCTTGATGCAAGACTCTTTTGCCAGTCCAACAAAACATGGACCTCAGACTCTTAAACATCTGAGCATGACTGATGAAACCGTATCTCAGCTGATATCCAGTCGACCCAATCAGACTCCCATCCATGGCCCTTTTGAGCAGGCCCCCATGCTTCAACATCCTCAATGTGGAGAAAATAAAGAACAACAAGGTTTGGTACAAAGTATGAGTTCCCACCTCATGGGCCAGCCCAGCACTGAAGCTCAAACGGTACCACTTGCTGAAGCTGAGGAAAGACTCAGACAGGTGTGGTTTTATTTTGTTGCTACTCTATTTAAAATGGTTTCTTTGCTTATGATGAGCACTGTATTGGTTACAATATATAACTTGTACAACACTAATTAACACAATGTTAATTTGTTTACAGCGTCTGCGTATTCGAGAGCTGATCCTCAAACAGCAACAGCAGAAGAGTGCCATACGTCAAGATAAGGGTATACAGGACCTTCCTCTGACCATGCCTCCAGGAACCCCTCAACACTGGAGTCAGGAGTTTACAGGCCAACAGAGTGAAATTTTCAATCGCCCACCACCACCATATCCTGGTCCAGGAACTGTGAGAGCCCCTCAGAGATTTCATGGGCCATTCCCAGGAGATCAACAGGGGCATTTCCCTGAAGGCCAGTTTCCTAGACCACAGTTTCCTGCAGATGCTGACTCAAATATAAGGCAGCTTGGGCCAAGGTGGGTGAATTTATATACTTATGTATAAAATGTAGGGACTAATGTTATTCAAAAACACTGCAAATATAATGTTATTTTGTTGATTTTAGGATGCCTCTCACTCCTAATGTCCAAGGTCCTATAAGAGCTCCAAGACTGCATCAGATGCACGACCCAATAATTGAAGCTCATCCACAGATGAGAAGATCCATGTCTATGGACTTGGGGAAGTCTATAGGAGGCAACCCCTTAGTAGCCCCACATTTACCTCCTCGTGGCATGCATGTGCAACAGCACAACATCATGGGGCAGCCTTTCATAGAACTGAGACACAGAGCGCCAGATAGCAGACTCCGGTTTCCCTTTGGAGCTCCTACTATGCAGGGAAATCGAATGGAATCGCCCTCACAGCAACGACCCCCAGGTTTCATGGGTGGCCAAGAAATGGGATTCCCCTTCAATCAAGTTCCAAGGACAATAGACACTACAATTAATCAGTCTCAGGTAGCCAGTACGCTAATGCAGGCATCTCTCAGCTTGGGGAATTTACAACAAGCCAATATTCCGTTGAGAGCTGGACATCCACAAATCCCCCTGACGAGGTCTATAAGCCAACCTGCTTCCAGTGAGACTCTCAGTGCTCCCTTACTCACAAGTATTGGTGCTACATCTGCTGTTCAAAACATTGAGGTCCCTTTATCCACAAATGAAGTACCTGAGGAGAAAATCGATACTGATGAATCTGCTGTGAAGGACCTTGAAGATGTTGAGGTGAAGGACCTTGTGGATGCCGATTTAGAGAACTTAAATCTTGATCCAGATGATGGAAAGGACTTGGATCTTGAAACGAATGACCTGCATCTAGATGACTTCTTAACATCTGGGAAATTTGATATAATTGCCTATGCTGATGCTGATTTAGATCTTAATGAGGACCTGGATCTCAGTGATCAAATAGAAGACCACACTGAGACGTCTGATTTCCAAAAGACAAAAGCTGAGAAAAAGACTGATATTTTTGATGGCTCATCATCATCATCATCATCAAGCTCGATATCAACAGCGAAAGAAGTAATAGAAAAAACTGCTCAGTCTCAAGGTCACATCAGTCCAGACATTCCTCAAGATCAGATGTTGGTTTCCTTGAAAACAGAAGAGGATAGCAAAATTGGAATTAAAGATTGCTTGTCCCAAGACACATCTTGTAAGAATCAGGTAAATGATAGTGCTGCCATTAATCAAGCTGGCTTTGAAAGTGATATTGATGCCAGTTTACAGGCTCCAAAGTCTGGAATTCACCCAGGTGCTAATCCATTGCTTTCAAGCATGCTGGTCAATGTACCACCAGAAGGTGATTCACAGAAGCAGGAACATTCATCAGCACAAGGCGACCCACCAAGTCAGGAAGCTACAGTGTCACTCAGTAGCACTATGCTGGGTCAAGGAAACTTCTCAGTGCAGGGGATGGATACAGGCCTCAGTATTGACCAATCAATGGTGTCTTCTCATGGTGAAAGTGCATTAGAAGTTGCAGGCTCCATTCAGGAACAACAACAAAGCCATATTTTTGGTATGGATCAAAAGGATGCTGTACTCTCAGGGGAACAACACAGTATTCTTGCTCAACAGGCAATGCTGTCACAACAAGGCAATCAGATCAGACCACTGCTTCTGGAGGAGCAACCACTCCTTCTCCAAGACCTCCTGGATCAGGAGAGACAGGAGCAGCAGCAGCAGAAGCAAATGCAAGCTATGATAAGACAGCGTCCCAGTGATTCATTCTTCCCCAACATAGGTAAGGGATAGCTAATATAACAAGATGTAATTCTGTTCTTCCTTGATTCGATATAAGGCCTTTCTCTGTTGCATGTGGCAAAAATGTGTACTTGACAATAAATTACTTAAATTTGCATACTTTTCCATTGATTTATTCAGATTTTGATGCTATCACAGACCCCATAATGAAGGCAAAGATGGTTGCATTGAAAGGAATCAATAAAATGGTGGTCCAGAACAACATGGGAATGTCTCCTATGGTCATGAACAAGTGAGTGAATGGTCTTGTTTATTAGACTGAAATATTATTAGATTTATTTCAGTGTATGAGCTTTTTCATTAATGGCTTTTCTTCACAAAATCTCAATTAGTGTCCAGACAGGGCAGGCGCTACCAGGCCCTGATGGAGGTATAGCTCCAGTGCAGTTGGCTGGACAGGTGAGACTCTTCAGATTTCTTCTTATCAGCAGGCACACATGGAATCTGAGTGTGTAGAACTCTGCACAAAATTCAGCAGATTTCAGCTGAATTTAAATGCCTACACCTCTTGTGTGTTTTTATTAAATATTTTGGCTAATTTGATGTTCGTTTACTTACCAGTAAGAGTGTAGTAATTTCAGATTGTCTCAATGTTCTGTTAATTTCTCAATTAGGATGGCAAACCTGCTCCTCACATGACACGACCCAATCCCCCAAATTGTGGACCAGGATTTTCCCGTAAGTCTTTAATAATTATGGATATCAGTAATACAGTCCACATTAGTGTTACACATCCAGTTATGAAACAAACATTCTGAATATGAAGATGTGTATAATGGGTAATGTAATTCCAAAATAAGTATTTACTTATTTACTAAAATATTTAAATCGTCATTTTACACTTGACCATAAAAGTGTATTCTGTATGCCAGTAATTAAATAATTCCAACCTTTTCCCCATCAAGATGATGCACAGAAGGTTCAGTATGAAGACTGGCTCAGGGAAACCCAGCAGCTGCTTCAGATGCAGCAGAAGTTTTTGGAGGAGCAGATTGGGGCCCATAGAAAGTCTAAAAAGGCCCTGTCAGCCAAGCAGAGAACTGCCAAGAAAGCAGGACGGGAGTTTCCTGAGGAGGACGCAGAGCAGCTGAAACATGTGACAGAGCAACAGGGGGTGGTGCAGAAACAGCTGGAACAGGTAAAGCACACACATAATATCAGTCATTCATGGTTTTATCTTTGCTTACAGATGAAGTCCCTGACCTCTTTCTGAAAAATAAACCTAATAAACAATTTTCAGTTTATAAGATAACCTAAAAAAGTATTATAATTGCATTGATTAACACATATTTCATAATTGAAAACAAAGCTCCTTATCATTTGATTTAAAGCCCATGCACATACTAGTGTCCACACCAATGGAAGATAGCCATCTGTTTAATATAAGTGTGTGCTGCAGTTGTCTTCTGCTGCTTTAAATGCTCAAGTTCTTCAAAGTCAGGTGGATTCTGATTGGCTGTCAGTGTTTTTATCATTCATCAGATTACAAAAAAACACTTTGAAAGTGATTAAAATGATATTGTTTCTCTGTGTTGTTTTCACTAAAGTTGTGGCATGGACATCATTATTCTCAGAAAATTAGAACAGTTATTAATACTTTAGCTATCATCCTTAGTGTTAACATCTTACTATTTAATAGTTTTTCAGAATGTTTTAATATGAATTAGGAATGTCAGTCGATTAAAATTTTTAATCTAGTTAATTACAGGGTGCTGCGATTAATTAATATAATTAATCGCAAACTAAATTTGGCTGTGAAAATACCCCCAAAAGATAATTCTAAATAGATAATAAATCTATTATTGTGTTAAATGTTTAGGCTACAATGGCCTAACATAAAGTATGGAACATAAAAGAAGATAATTTGAGAAACATCTCAGTATTTTTTGTTCATGCAATGAAAGTCACTAGTGACCAAAACAGCTTAGTTATAAACCGTATTTAAAATACCTTCTTTTATGTTGTGCAAAAGAAAGTCATTCAGGTTTAAAACAACATGAGGGTGAGTAAATGATGACAGAATTTATTAATTCATTTTTTTTTATTTTTGTTGAACTGTCCCTTTAATCCCTTTAATTATACCTTTTTTTAATAAATGAAATGATACTTTAAAGAAGAAACTAAAACTACCAGCAGGGGGCGGTAAACGTCTTTATGAGTTGATTCGTTCAAACGGCTGATTCACTCAGGAATGAAGTAAACAGCTCTATGTCTGCGTCCCAATGTGCACACTATCCATCCTAAATTCTGTGTGATTTTAGTCATTTTCAATGCTATTTAGGGCAGATAGGGTGGATAGTATGCACGTTAGGACACAGGGTACGAATGGGCTACTGAATCATTGGTTCACACGATTTGTTCAAAACGCAGATTCATTCAGAAACCAAACACCGCTGTGTTGCTCACAGACGCAGTTTTGCTGTGTTCTGCTGTGGCTTTACAGTTATGTTTTTGTTGGCAATTTTGATGTGGATTTTAGAAAATTGTGTTTAAAATATAGCACAATATTAACTTCTTATTTTCTGAAATAAAATCACATTTGCACTTGTTCTTCATAACAAAAATAGCTCTCGTGTGATATTGCTTTCGCTGCTTGTGTGATAGTCTGTCGCTTATCCTATGGTGTAAATATGAGACAGAAACCAGTATCTTGAATTTTAGGGCATAACTGCATTTATGGAGTTGTTGCCCTGCATCATATTTGTCAACACTCCACTGTACGAAATGTAAGATGACGTACAGGTCTGGGGGCGGGGCCAGTGCATTAAAATATTTAAATCGCGTTATTTTTTCATAACTAATTAATTAAGCTCACACGTTAAACTGACAGCCCTAATATAAATACAAATTCCTTAAGTCCTTAAATATTTGGATGACCCTTTGTAACAGTCAAAGATAGAAAAATTCATTTAAACTAACAAGTCTTGATTTGTTAAATCTATGGTTCAGCTATGGTTTGTACAATTTGAAAAGGTAATGATGTAAGATGTAAGAAATACTGATACATTTACAGTGAATTAATGTCTAAAGAAGAGTATTATTATTATTTCTAACATACAGTTGTTGACTTAAAGGCAGGGTAGGTGATTTGGTTCAAAAACATGTTGTTGTTTTTTGGGTTGAAAGTCTCTTCACATTCCAATCGCAACCACTAAGTTA
The DNA here is from genome assembly GCF_018340385.1 of Cyprinus carpio. Classification (NCBI taxonomy): domain Eukaryota; kingdom Metazoa; phylum Chordata; class Actinopteri; order Cypriniformes; family Cyprinidae; genus Cyprinus; species Cyprinus carpio. The sequence continues at coordinate 10,154,567 of NC_056598.1, forward strand.
AGTGGTCTAAATGTATTTATATAATCTTTGGAAGGCATAGGACCATAAAATGTTTGTCCAGTCCTATCCCTCGGTCTGAGGGCTATGATAGGCTGTCCTACCTGCCTGTCAACATATGAATTTGCATCCTTCTGCGCACCCTGTTCACATAGACATGATACGTCATCAGCGTGAGAATGGAAGGCGTTTTTATTGTGATATTATGACATGAGGTCATCTGACAGCATTGCATTCAACCCTTCACCAACGCTCTCTCATTGTTTCGCTGTTAGCCTCTGGTTTCCCTGTGCGTGATCATGTGTTTTGGAGGAGGCGTGGATTTGGAGACTGATTTTGCAGGGAGGGTGGGATCTTATGCTTTCAAAGCTAGCTTGCTATTGCTATCCTCTCCAAAATTGCCTACCCTACCGATACATACATTGTTTCAAAGATTCACCACTATATAGTAGAAAGACAAGGACATATTTCCTCAAACTTTTCTTGTAATTGTCAAGGACATGTTTAAATAAATGGAAAAAAACATGTAGTTGCAAATGTTTCAGTCCAATTTTTTCTGTACCTTTTCCAGATTCGCAAACAGCAGAAGGAGCATGCAGAGCTGATAGAGGAGTATAGGGTTAAACAGCAGCAACAAGGTAACATGCAGCCTGCAATGATGCATGGAATGCCACCAATGCAGCCTCATGCTGGCATGATGCCAGTTGGGCCCCCAATGAACCAACCTATGATGGGTCCCATGATGCCCATTCATCTCCACCCTGGCCAACCAGATGCAACTAGTGTGACCAACACAGCAGGTTGGCACCCTGGTGCACCTGTTCCCAGTGGAGCACCTCAAATGCCAGGAGTAATGCCCGCTCAAGTAGTGCAGGCACAACCTACGCAGCCGGCAGTGGCAAGGCCCAGTCAGGGGCAGGCAGGTGGCGAGTCTCCTCATGTAAATTTCGATGATACCAACCCATTTAGTGAAAGCTTCCAGGAGCGTGAGCGCAAGGAGCGGCTACGGGAGCAGCAGGAGAGGCAAAGAGTGCAGCTTATGAAGGAGGTGGAAAGACAGCATGTGAAACACTGCATGGAGCAACAGCAAGTTCCTAACTGCCAAGATGGAACAATGAGGGCCTTGTCACAAATGCCTTTTTACAACCAGGAGCTACCGCAGGACTTCATGCAGCCACCCAGAATGCAGCAGCAGATGCCAGGCCAACCATTTCCACAGCAGCAAGGCATGCAACCAGGGTTCGTTGGAGGACCATCCAGACCAATGATGGGTAACGGTCCGTTCCCTCAGGAAATGGGACCGGGGTTTGTTTCTGAGAACCTAGCACCCCATGGGCCTAACTTTGTCCAGGCACAAGCTAGACCTCAGAGATATCCTGGGCCAAACATGTTGCCTCAGAATCCAACTCAAAGGCATCAGTTCCCAATGGAGGGTCCCATGCCCTTGCCTCCGAACTTTCCAGGTCCCGGTCCGTCACTGATCCAACTGTACTCCAACATCATTCCGGAGGAGAAGGGCAAGAAAAAAAGGAGCCGCAAGAAGAAGAAAGATGATGATTGTGAGTCACTGAGAGCTCCTTCCACACCTCGCTCGGACCTGACAGCCCCGTTAACACCCTGCGTCTCAGATACATCATCCACACCAACAAGGAACCAAATGGTCTTCGGCGACCATGAGTTCTGTGAGACGTCCCAGCCTGGATCGTCTACACCAGGCTCCATGAGCAGCCAGCCCCACTCTGAGCTGGAGCGCCAGCTCTCTGAAGGCAGCTGTGGTGGAGGGCCAGAGATGGCCATGGGCCAACAGGAAATGCATGACAGGATCCTGTCCAACATCAAATTGGAAAAGGTGGAGGCGAGTGACTGCCATGGGCATAAAGGAATGGAGATGGAAATGGGACTAGGCATGGTCAAGGTAGAGGTAGAGAGGGAGGGAATGTTGCTTCATCCTGCGAGCCAAAGTCCAGCCAGCAGCTCGAAAGGAGAAGCTGGGAATGAACTCCTCAAACACCTCCTGAAGAATAAGAGGACTCCACCTCCTGCACTGCCTCACCAGAGGTCTGAAGACAGTTTGAGGTCAGAGGAAGAGGGATTCATGGACTGCAAAGCTTTTCTGCGACAGAGCTCCATGGACAGCACTGGGGTGAGTGGTTCAGGAGATATTGTCATCTCAAAACATGGGTATTTTTGAGCTCTTGTCTTAATGGTGTCATTTTTCCTTCCCCACAGACATTCTCGGATTCAAACCACCCTGATTTCCCTGGACCATTACTTCCAGAGGGCAAGAAGAAACAGAGGAACAAGAGGGCACCCAAGGGTGGCGACAGACCCGCTCCCCGCTGTAAAAAGAGGAAGAAAGAGGAGGACGAGAATCAAGCAGTGTATTCCTCTACTGAGCCAGTAATGACCCAGTTAAAACAGGTCCAATGAAAAATCCTTTTTATTTTTGGTCTAGGTCAGTCATATGTACTTCCACGCCCTTCATTTGGGCTTAAATATCTCTTCATAAACACCAAACCAGAAATGTGGTCTTTTGAGTAATATTTTACTGCTTATCATTTAACATTACTATATTATTACAGGTCAAAATAACAGTTTTCTGTTTTAACATGTTCTAGTTTTATTTATTCTGTGGCAAAGTTGAATTTCACTCCAGTCTTCAGTGTTACACGATCCTTAAGAAATCATTGTGGTGCTCAAGAAACATTTCTTCTTCTTCTTCTTCTTCTTTTGATTGTTATTAATGTTGAAAACAGTTGTACTGCTTAATATTTTCATGAAAATCGTTTTTTGCCAATTAGAAATTTCAAAGAACACCATTTATTTGAAATGGAAATCTTTTGTTACATTGTTTTTACTGTCACTTTTTATCAGTTGAATGCATCCTTGCTAAATAAGAATATTAATTTATTTCTTTAAAAAAATTGTTTTGCAATTAAACTTTCTTTTGAGGACGTTTAGATATTTTTATTGAGATATAAGACTAAATGCTCATTAAGAAAGTGACAGTAATTTAAGACCTATCAGCAAATCCACTCAATATTAGAAAGCATACACTTTTTGCATTGCTAAAACAATTTCTTGTTACGCACATCCACAGTAATCTGGTACATATGTTTGTCATGCAATATGAGTCAAGCATGTTCTGCTTTTAATCACAGACATGATTACAGACACTGTGCCAAAGCAACTCATGTCTTATGTATCATCACAATAGAAATCACTGGCCAATGGAGGATAGTGCTCATCACTTAAAAGAAAGTCACTGGTGTAGATAATGACCCCTAAGATTGAGGAATCTGGGGTCGACACAGCAGTTTTAAAATGCTCCTGACTGAAGATTTTTAGTTTTTAGTTTTATTTTTAAGTTTTTAGGAATTTAACTTTTGTTGTTGTTATTTTTTTATTTTATT